>NC_052488.1:10098561-10149542 GCF_009730915.1 Dioscorea cayenensis subsp. rotundata | reverse complement strand
TAAGTATAAATTTTTATAGTAGCTTGTTATGATGGCAATATCATCTCAACATAGTTAACTGTTCTACTAGGAGGTAATTTATGGAAATGTTATGGTAAGTTAGTAACACTTTTTAACATCCATCTCTGGTTTGGTTTTGTTTTTCTGGTGGTGAAGCTATTCTTTGTGCCAATTTGATAAGTTGTGTCACAAAATTGTACTGAAGGTTTATTTTTTTTTTTTTCATTTTTGAGACTCTGGAATTGATTTGAGAAAGAAGGACCACTTGCTTCTTCTGGAATAGAAATGAATTACTTATTCCTTGATTAGTGAGATGCCCTTCTATATACTATTCTGAAGGAGTCAACGGAGTCAAGGTCTATGACGTGGTAGGTGGGAAGAGGGTGAGAGGAATAGATGACAAGAATATCACAAAGAATGATGGGAGGGTGACTAGAAGCAATCAGGTGGAGACACATGCCACGCGGTTTCGTGATTTTATTATGTAAAGGTCCTGGGAGTAATCATAATTAAGAATGTAATTAATCAAATGATGGAACCTTAACCAATGGTTATGGGTGGTGTGGAGGGCAAGCCACTGTAGCCCAAAACGATTATGCAGCCTTTTTAATACAACCAATGGAATGAGAGGATGGGGAATATCCTCTGAATTTCTCTCACGTCCTCTTTCTTTTTCTCCATCTTCTTCTTTTCCCTCTCATCCTCTCTGAACTCTCGTTTCTTTCAAACCCTAACCCTAACTTATCTCAGCGAGATCATCACATTGGTCCTTTAATTGATCCGTCATACTATGACTGACGGAGTCATAACACGATCTCGTGCACTTAAGGAACAGCTTGCCCTCATCAACGAGCGGCATGACACAATGCTTGCCCGGATGGATGGCCTTTTTACTTCGGTTCAAGAACACACCAACCTCTTTGACACCCTTCAGAAGTCATTGGCCACACAACAAGCGACATGATGGTCAAGCTCTCCAAGGTGGAGCACGGCCACTACCCTCCGTTATTGTCGGCTCCCACATCACCTCCCGACTTCGGCTCTCATCCCAACCAACTGACTTCCTCTACCGCACCGAACACGAGGCTGGACCTCTAATTCCTCCATGACCAGCTCGTGCCACTCTTTTTCCCATCAAGAGGCTTACACCTGCCAAGATTGCGGCTCGGGGCAAACATGGCCTGTGCTATAACTACGACTCACCGTTCACTAGGGGACATCGTTGCAATCGACAACAATTCCTCTGTCTCCTCGTGGAGGATGACAAGGGTGCTACCGTGGAGGACCATGAATCTGATCCTCCATCCCTTTCCAAGGATCCTGAACCATCGCCAGAGGTGGTACCGTGTAAGGAAAACCCATGCATATCCTTTCATGCCCTCACCGGGGTGATGGTCCCTTCCACTTTAAAGATTGATGGAACAATTCATGGCAAGGAGGTTATCATCTTAATTGATGGAGGTTCAACCAACAACTTCATTCAGGCTTGTTGGGCGACTCGTCTCGGGCTCACTATACAACCATCCTCATACATGAAGGTCCGAGTGGGTAATGGTGATGAACTCTAGTGTGAAGGTGCCTGTCTCTAGGTCCCCATTCAACTGGGTACAGCTCTCTTTCTGGTCGACCTTCTACTGTTGCCTGTCTTTGGTGCAGACATCGTTCTGGGAGTACATTGGCAAGTGAAATTAGGACCAACGGTCTTCGACTATTAGCAGCTCTGGATGGAGTTTGACTATCAAGGCGCAAGAGTATGAATCATGGCATGAAGACTCCCAGCTCGTCTACTACGTCACCAGTTGCCTTGAAGCATCATGTCCGTGGTTAAGCAGAGAACTAATACTTTTATTTATCAGTTTCCGTGGACGTCCATCAGGAGACCACGTCTTTTCCTGCTTGTATTCATACTGATGCTTCCGCTTCTTTGGGCTTTATTGACCAGTTGCATACTGTATTGGCTGAGTACTCTAATATTTTCTGTGTACCTTCAGGGTTACCACCAAGCCGATTGTTCGACTATCATATTCCACTCCAACCAGCGGCTTCTCTAGTGAACATTCATCCATACTGGTACCCGCACTTTCAGAAGGCCGAGATCGAGTGTCTGGTCGGGGATATGCTCACGGAGGGCATCATACGTCCAAGTACGAGTCCGTTCTCGTCGCCAGTGATTCTCGTCAAGAAGAAGGATGAGACATGGTGATTTTGTCTGGATTATCGTGCATTAAATGCTGTGATAATCCACGACCGCTTTCTCATTCCAACTGTTGAGGAACTTCTCGACGAGCTCGCAGGTGCATGCATTTTTTCTAAGCTTGACTTGCGTTCCGGTTATCACCAAGTGAGGATCCATCCTACTGACATTGAGAAGACGATGTTCTGGACTTTTGAGGGCCATTATGAGCTCCTCATCATGCCCTTTGTCCTATCAAATTCCCCTTCGACATTCCAGGCGTTGATGAATAATGTCTTCCGGCCGGCTATGCGGAAATACGTCTTGGTGTTCTTTGATGATGTCTTGGTATATAGTTCCTCTTGGAGCGAGCATTTGCTACATCTGCGCACTGTCTTTGCAACCTTTGTCAACATCGGCTTTTTGCCAAGCAGAGTAAATGTGCATTTGCTTGCACAACCATTGCTTATCTCAGCCATAAAATATCTAGCAAAGGTGTCGAAGTTGATCCCGATAAAGTTCAAGCTATTCAGTAGTGTCCGTTACTGATGACAGTGCGCAGCCTGCCAGGGTTCCTGGGGTTGGCGGGGTATTATCGTCGTTTTGTTGCTAATTATGCATGTCTTGCAGCACCGTTGACTGAACTTCTTTGTAAAAATGCCTTCATTTGGTCCACGGCAGCCACTCAAGCTTTTAATGCCTTGAAGACCGCATTGACTACAACTCCAATATTACATCTCCTGAACTTTGACAAACCATTTGATCTGCAAACTGATGCATCTGCTTCAGGGATTGGTGTTGTACTACTGCAAGATCAACATCCAATAGCTTACTTCAGTAAGGCCCTCAGTCCTCGCCAGTGAGCTTCTTCGACTTATGCTCGTGAGATGCTCGCAATTACTGAAGCCGTGCGTAAGTGGTGCCAATATCTCCTGGGTCATCGCTTCATTATTTATACTGATCACCAGAGGCTGCGCTCTCTCTTGTACCAGACCATCCAAACACTGAGCAACACAAGTGGCTTACTAAGCTTCTCGGATTTGAATTTGAAATTCTATACAAACCAGGGAGTAGCAATCAGCCTGCAGATGCACTCTCATGTGTTCATGAAGACCATCAGCAGCAACTCCTTGCAATGGCTGTGTCTAAACCTATATCAGCACTATAGGGGCTTTACTACAGGCTTACAAGAATGTTCCTTCCATTCAATCCTTATTAGAAGATATTTCGAACCACCCTGAAGCACATCCGGGGTATGTGATCCGCACCAACATCATCTTGTGTCACGGGCGGGTCCTAGTCCCCAACAATACAGTCCTCTGTCAATTGCTCATAGCAGAATACCACAATACTCCCGTCAGGGGCCATGCAGGAATTCAGCGCACGATGTACAGGAACAGTAGTACATTCATGTTGCCTCGTCTTAAAAAGCATGTTCAGGATTTTATCAATAGTTGCAGAATTTGTCAGTCCATTAAACCCTTTAATAAGGCTCCTCAAGGTCTTCTTTAGCCTTTACCCATTCCGGGTCACGTATGGGATTCAATCTCGATGGACTTCATTACTCATTTGCCTACTTCTAATAGCAAAATAGTGATTTTGTTAGTAGTGGATCACCTGTTCAAGCAGGCCCATTTTTCCTCTCTTCCAACCAAATTCACAGCACTCTAGCTAGTTTGTTCGGGAGATCATCCGACTTCATGGCGTCCCGACTCCTTTGATCACTGACAGAGATCCTATCTGTGTCAGCAATTTCTGGAAGGAATTGTTCCATTTACAGGGAACCCAACTATCAATGAGCAGTACTTACCATCCACAAACGGACGGCAAAATGGAAATTCTCAATCGATACCTAGAGGACTATTTGCATTGCTTCGTGGGTGACAACTATCACTCTTGGTTTTGTCTGCTGCCGTGAGCCGAATGGCACTACAATACGGCTTGGCATTAAGCCATCCATATGACCCCCTATGAAGCCGTATATGGCCGTCCTCCTCTGACCTTGTTGGATTACTTCCAGGATTCAACCTCGGTCACAGATGTAGCGACACTGCTCTCAGATAGAACTAAGACTCTACAGGGCCTTAAAGAAAACTTGCAACGGGCCCAAGTGAGGATGAAGAATTTGGCTCACTCGAAACGGACTGATGTTACTTTTGAGGTGGGCGATTGGGTGTTTCTTAAACTCCAACCCTACAGGAAAATCTCTCTTAGTGGCCAACCTCCCAACAAACTTTCCAAACGGTTCTTTGGTCCCTTTTAGATTGTGGAAAAAATTGGCAAGGTGGCTTATCGTTTGGCTCTGCCCTCAACTGCACAATTACATGACGTATTCTATGTCTCCAAGCTCATACGGTGTATGGGTGACCCTGCAGTTCAGCAATAACCTTTTCCAGCTTATTTCAGGGATCACAAGCCCTTGTTCTGACCTGTTGAGATCCTCACATCTCGGGTTGTGCTCTAGGGGAACCATCGTCTCACGTAACACTTAGTCTGCTATAAGCATCAGTTAGCAGCCGATGCCACTTGGATTGCAGAGGAGGACCTTCGGCGGAGTTTTCCCAATTTTCACCTTGAGGCCAAGGTGAGTCTCACAGGGGAGGCAAATGAAGGAGTCAACGGAGTCAAGGTCCGTGATGTGGCCAGTGGGAAGAAGGCGAGAGGAAAAGAAGACCAGAATATCACAAAGAATGATGGGAGGGCGACTAGAAGCAATCGGGTGGAGACACGTGCCACGCGATTTCATGATTTTATCATGTAAAGGTCCTGGGAGTTATCATAATTAAGAATTTAATTAATCAAATGATGGAACCTTAACCAATGGTTAAGGGTGGCGTGGAGGGCAAGCCATTGTAGCCCAAAACGGTTATGCAGCCCTTTTAATACAACCAATGGAATGAGAGGAGGGGGAATATCCTCTGAATTTCTCTCACGTCCTCTTTCTTTTTCTCTATCTTCTTCTTCTCCCTCTCATCCTCCCTGAACTCTCCTTCCTTTCAAACCCTAACCCTAACTTATCTCCTTCTTTATTCTGCCATCGCAATCCCCTTGGTAATGATTTAAGTTTGTGTCTTTTCTCTCTCTCTATCCTTAATTAAGCGTATCCATTGTACATCTTTGCTCAGCTATTTTTTACACATGGGTCTATTAATTATAGCACCAGTGCATGCTTTAACTATAAATTTGTATAGTGGCTTGTTATGATGGGAATATCATCTCAACATAGTTAACTGTTCTGGTTGAAGGTAATTTATGAAAATGTTAAGTTAGCAACACTTATTAACATCCATACTCTGGTTTAGTTTTGATTTCCTGGTAGTGAAGCTGCTCCTCCTGGGTGCTTACAAAAGGTTATGCTTCTAAATTAGATCTAATTTTTGTATATTCTTTGTACCAATGAACCTATAGCTCATTAAAACATGACTGTTCCTGAACTTCTTTTGATGAGAGATTAATGGCATTCCAGTTGTTTGTTGGTGAGAAAATTTAGATATTAACTTGTGTTTGCTCCCAAATATGAATATGTTTTTGTTTTGAGCTATCCATTCATGGATTGCCTAATAGCATGTCACAGTTAATACACTATAAGCTGTCTTGTGAAATAGTTTGACAATGTTACATATGTACAGTATAAATCATATGGATGCTATTTAGGTGTGCATTACACGTGTAGGTTATATAAACTTGTTTCAAGTTAAGTCTTTTAGTTATGCAATGTTTCTTAATGTGACTAAGATTTAGCTTTACATCACCTGAGTTATTTGTTCCTAAAATCGAACTCACCATTGACTTCATCTTACGCCAGTATATAAACAAACACAATCTGCAAATGACATGAAGAATGGTGTACCTATTGAACATCTCGTCTCTTGTGAGTAACTTGCTTTTGTTGACAATGTAAGGAGAAATAACTTCAAGGTACATCCTCAAATGTAGTGCCATGGCAGCTCAGAAACTAGACAACAATTTTTTTGGTCTGTCAATTTTGTTTAATGTAGAAACTCAACCTACTTGTCCTTGAGACCACAATTGTTCCAATAGTATTTTCTTTCTTTCCTAACTAGCATCTGGTGTTTGGCTAAAACCTTATATTCTTATTTTTATGTCATGTTCCTTTCTGAACTACATTTAGTCATTTCCTCTCAACACAATTGATTATCTTTTGAATGCTCACACAAGAACTTTCAAATATTAATAGAACATTAAAGCAATTACAAGAAGGTTTTTAAGTTCTGACTTTTTTCTTGATAGAAATTTTATCCTCTTATTCATTGTCCTTTCCTCAATCTATATTAGATCACCATCTCTTTATCACTCTATGCTTTCTCAATGCTCATTGTTTCTTGTGATAAAATTGAAGTTAGCTTTAGGTCTTATATGTTGGGCATTTTGTGTAACCTGATGATGAAAGATACTGACATGTAAAAATCCAGGGCAGATTTGTGTCATAAGGCCCCACTTACTGATTTTGTATCTTTACATAATTAGATTGATTAGACAAATCAGCCTAGATCACTAAGAATCAGCCCTTGATTGATTAGCTGTAGATAGAGAGAAATCAACCTAGATCACTAAGAATCAGTCTATGATTACTGTATATTCATTTATTTATTTAATGGAAATCGAAAGAGAAGGGGACAATTTCAATCAAAGCAAAGTTTATCATGGTATTAGAGCTCAGTTTCTAGAGTTTTAGAATTCTTGGTTGTTCTTGGTGTCATTGGAGTTGCAAGCCATTGCATGTTTCAAGTTTCATTGGTGTGTGACTTTTATAGCTTAGGTTGCAGATCAAGTTAAGGTGGAGAGTAAGCTAACATTTTGGTAATCTTCTTATTTTAGTCATTTTGGGGAGCTTATCTCCATTTTTTGGTGTTAATTCTCGATTGTTGTGTGCGGAAATGGCTAGTAAGAATTTGATGATCTTTTTATCTCTATATTGAAAAGATAATTTATATCCTAATATACTGAGCAAAGTCTAGCATACCAGACCACCAAAATAGGAAATCGAATTCCTACAATTCAAGAATTCAAAATAGTAATTTACAGATTGCGATCTCATAAATTTGATACTACCAAAAATAAATAAAATTTAATCTTTCATAAATAAAGAAACTAAATCTCCTAACTTATTTCCATAACATGTTTCCTATTTCTACACTCCCCCTTAAGCTGGGTTGCATATGTTATATAAACCAAACTTGGAGATAGCTGAGCTGAATGACTCCTGTGTTGACCTTTTTTGAGATAAAATTACGATCAATGTTGATATGTTTCATCCTATCGTAATGCAACAGGGCTTTTAGCAATACTGATGGCTAGCTGCCTGACTGTTAGTAAACATCGGAGCTTGGCTAATTCATTACTGTTCATATCCATGCTCTTAATTGCCTAAGTTCATTATTGGATTCCAGTCACAAGTTATACTCTTTGCAGTCTTGGAAAAATACATAATTATTCAGATCCTTTTTTGTTTGCCTGCTTCATATATTTATATATATATATATATATTCTTCCACTTCTTTCTTATTCCAAATACTAATGAAATAACTAGTAATATCATAGTGTCTATGCTTGCATATGTAATGTTTGAGCAAAATTTATGAACTTATGCACCCATGACTAGGTGAGATGGGCTATTACTGTAACATCTCTGCATCTCAGTTCTAAAATTCATCTTCTTCAATTGTTTTAGTCATTAACTTTTTTCAATTTGTCATTGTTTGATAAATCATGAGGGCATTGCCTTTTGGCTAGTCTTGCAATTTGCAAGATAGTAAAATGGTTAGCTAGATTTTGCCATCAATGTAATTAAAATTGTGCTTTTTAGCAGATGATGAATGAGCATCTTGACAGTTGGCCATTTAAGGAACCCATTGATCCATGTGATGTGCCATACTACTATGACATCATGAAAGATCCCATGGGTAAGTGGGCCAATTCTATTAGTGTTTCACGCTGTTAAATTTCATTTAGTTCATAAGTTTTACGCCCTTGTATTTTTGTTTTTATATTTATACTCAAGGGTTTTCTTGATGATTTCATTATGTTGTATGAAAATTGGAGTTTATTCATCCTTTTTCATGATAATATTACACACATTTATAAGGATACAATCAGCCAAAGGAAGGAAAATTGACTAAATCTAAATATTGAAATCATATTCTAACTAATCGCTTAATTGTAGGGATCACATAACAAATTTTCTGATCCTATTTTACAGTTGTACATCTCAAAACTCCCTCTCAAGCTGAATGGAGGTCTTCCATTCCAAGCTTGGATATCAGCTTATAAAACATTGAAGCATTCAGCCCCTTCGTCAACTCAACAGCTAATTGGTTCTTTGAAGGGACATAGGACATGCATACTAGCCACTCTCAAATTTCTCTTTGATGAAGTGTTTGTCAATTTCAATATGTTTGGTCCTTCCATGCTCTATAGGATTGTGAGCTATACTGATTATAAATTTTTTGTCATAGTATAGCTTCATAGGACCTTTCCAGTTAACCTTCATATTATTTAGATAATATTTAGCCATAGTAATTCCCATAGCCCTGATCAATGACTCTAAAATTTGCTTCTGCAGATGTCCACACTACTTCATTATCTATTTTTACTCCATGTCACTAGGTTGCCACCAAAGAAGCATACCATGTAGTTGATCATCTGTTAACTTGAAAATTTGCATGATCAACATCTGTAAACACTTTGCTATTTTTCTTGAATAAGATTCTCTTTCCTGGATTACCTTTTTAGTAATGAAGAACTCTATAAGCAGCTCGGAGACGATGTTCTATCGGGTCATGCATGAATTGGTTTATCATGCTCACTGAATGTGTAATATGAGGTCACGTGTGAGCAAGGTATACAAGTCTACCAACTAATATCTGATGCTTCCTCTTATCTACCATTGGCTCTTCTTTAGCTTCTGTTAGTTTGTAGTTTGGATCCACTGGGGTATAGACCAGTTTGCATCCACTTTTCCCTGTCTCTATTAGCAATTCAGTCATGTATTTTTGTTGAGAAATGAAGATCCCTTGTGAGGAAATGCCATTTCAATAACAAGGAAATATTTCAGCTTTCCCAACTCTTTTATTTTGGACTCTTTCACTGTGGACTTCTTCAAGTTTGTTTTTTTCCTTATCATCTTATCATCATTTCTAGTTACTATGATATCATCTACTTAACAAGAAGCGCAACTATTCCCATTGCAACCAAATGTTTAATGAAGAGTGTATAATCCCCTTCACATTGTTTATACCTGGAGTTCTTCGTAACCTTCAAAAATCTTCAAAACCATACTCGAGGAGATTGCTTTAGTCCATAGAGAGCTTTCTTTGGTTTGCATACCTTGTTCTGTGGGTCCTGTGTGAATCATGGTGGAATATTCATGTATATTTCTTCTTCAAGATCTCTATGAAGAAGTGTATCCTTCACATCATACTGATGGAAGCTACAATAGAAGTGAGCTCCTAGAGATAATAGGTTGCAATAGGAGCAAAGATCTCCATGTAATCAACTCTATAAGTCTGAGTATAGACTTTATCAACCATTCATGCTTTATACCATTCGAGTGATCAGTCAGCTTTGTATTTAATGTCAAAATCCACTTGTAGTCTACTATATTTTTCCTTCTGGTTTCTCCACAATCTATCATGCCCTATTCTTTTCCAAGGCATTCATCTTTTCTTTCATAGCCTCCCTCTATTCTTTCTTTGATATTCTCTTAGACACAGTATCAGGGGTAGTGATAGTATTTAGACTCACAATGATTTTTTTTGTGGGTTAGTGTAGGCAGTGAAACAAAATATAGTGATGCAATGGTTAAAGTGGCTGCTTGTGACATGTTAGGATTCCTTTCCCTGTTTGACTTTGAAATAAAGGGTTAGTTCAAAGGGTTTTTCACCTGTTTGACTTTGAAATGAAGGGTTAGTTCAAAGGGTAAGCGAAATATGAGAATGTCCAGACCATCTTCAAGTTCAAAGGGTGTTTCACCTGTTTGACTTTGAAATAAAGGGTTAGTTCTGACTCTGATTTCATGCCCAATATCTGAGATCTATGAAGCATGGACACGGATACAGTGAAACGACTCGACATGATACAAACACGCTGATACGGTGATTTCTAAAATTCAGGACATGGGTATGGGAGGACACGGGAATAAATATGTGTGTGTATTTATATATATTATAAAAAATATTTATTTGTTTAAGCTGACACTGCTAAAGAATTCATAGATAAATAAATAAATATATTATGAACTCCACTGCACTGATCTATTGTCTTTGGAGTTTGGACCCCATTTTTTAATCTGTTTCTCTCGTCATGACTACTCCTCTCTTTTTCTTTTTCCCTTCTCTCTCTCATCATCCTTCTCTCTTCATTCCTATCTCCTCCCCCATCCTTCATCCGCCTCTTAGCCATCCCCCTACGCCGCCAAGGAAGCACCTTCGCAAGACCGCCAAGGCGCCCCTTCCATCATGGTGACCACTAACTCCGGCACCACCATGACTCTTTCTCCTCCTTCCTCTCACTCGACTCCTATTCCATCACTTAAGTCCTCCCCTGCTAGGTTGGTCTGGTGGACAGGTTGTCCAACTGTGTCCAAAGTGTATCCGTGTTGGACACCGGTGCGATACCGGTATGCCATACCCGTGCTGCATAGTCTGAGATAGATTCTTGAGCATGCTCGAGGTCTAGAACAATCTTTATTTTTGAACACACCTATGAAAACCTAGGAAAGTGATAGGTAGCACCGGGCAAATTCAATTCATGCTAATGGATGGTTGGAGGAACTAACTTAAGTTAATTAGGTTTATATTGGATGCTATGAAATGTTATGTGGACTGTGAGGAATATCACTTTGGGCATTGAAATCTCTCCCTTAAGAGGGGATCTGGTGAAGAATGTCTTATTTCCAAATGATGAGTAACCTACGAAGACACTTGATTGCTCTACAGTCTAATTTGCTTCTATTCGTGTCATGTACATGGACAAAGATAGTGTATATGAATTTGTGTAAAGTGAGCCCATGCGAAGTTCTCAAGTGAGGATAGAAGTTTATAGGACTTTTGTCATCTAAAACAAGTGATTATAGTCGATTAGTCATGTGTGTGGCTATTAGAAAATGTTCTCCTTAATATGGTTTTGGCACAATCCCATGGTAAAGTAAGGTCGGGTCATGTTGAGTAAGTGGCAATTTTTTTTTCTCTTTTAGTTACTCTATTTTGATAGGCGTGTTAACACATGAGTTGTCATGGATAGTGCCGTAGGATTGAAAATTAGATGATAAAATCTTGTAAAGTAAACTTTAGTATTGTCTATTCTAAAGTATTTTATTTTTGCCCCAAACTAATTTTGAATCATAGAATGGCATTGGGTGCTAACGTAGATGTTTGTTTAAGGATGAAAGCCCATGTGACCTGATTGTAATAATCTATCAAGGTTACAAACCATTGAGCTCTAATAATATTAGTTATGATAAACGTGCCTCCAATGTCAATATGAATTAAATGAAATGGAGAAAAACTTATTTTATTACTAATAGGAAAAGCTACATGAGTGTGTTTTGCCAATTCACAAACATCACAATGAAACTCAGAGAGACATCAAGACCTTGCAATAAATGAGGAAATATGACCTTTAAAACTCAAAAAGATGCATGACCAAGACAAAAGTGGTATAACCAAATGGTACTTCTACTTGATGAACTAAGAAAAGATAGGCAAGTTATTCCTAGTTCTCAAATATGATTCCAGATGATAAAGATGACTCCTTCCGCTAGCAAGTCCAATCCTTTTCCTTAAACCTAGTTCATTAAACACACAATACGAGAAAAAAGTAACATAACATTTTTTGTCATAATTAAGTTTGTGAATAAAAATAAGGTCATGGATAATTTTGGAACGTGAAGAGCATCCTTATGCACAAGTGTCGGTGTGACATGTATGTCTCTAAACCTTGCTCTAGTAGCTAATGAACCATTGGCCTTATCTTACTATTGCTTGGGCTAGGCATATATGTGTGGAAAAGGTGGGATGTGAGGGCCAAATGACAGTGGCACCAAAGTCTACTATTTAAGTGTGACTCTAACACTTGAGGCATTTGAGCAAAGAGAAAACAAAGATTCACTTGCGGGGTCTAGAGAGCAGGACCTGTGGACCCCAACCAACATCTTAGCTTCTCAATCTATTCACTATTAAGGCCTACAGTAGATCTTTCCTCAGACTTAGGCTTGCAGTCAAGTGGGCTTGTGGCTTCCTTTGTCTTCCTCAGTTTCCCATTCACAGCGAGGAGGCTTGCTATTCAGTTTCATGCATTTGTGTTAAGTATGTTGTAGTTTTTTTGCAGTGGGCACACCAAAAGTTGTTTTTATTATCCTTCCGCTGGTTCTCTTTCTTTATTTGAGATTTGTTGATCCTCTTTCCTTTTCTCTAAACCATCTGTTCGTACTGCTATGACAGATTCATTCATCAATTGTGGTTCCAGTATAGCCTTTAGGGATGCTAGAATTTCTTTCTCAAGAATTTGGATCCTCACTTGATCAAATATTTTATTCAAACTTGTGAGGAAATCATATATTTGGTCTTTCTCAACATAACTTGTCAAGATAGCAGCACCATTTGGATCTAAATCACCTGATAATCTGATTCTGGCCACAAATTCTATAAAGTGGTCGCATACTCAGTGACTGATCTATTGCCCTTGTTTGGTGGCTCCCGCTTTGCCATTATTCTTTGTAGTTTAAGGCAGTATTCCTGACCTTCAAGTAGGTGTGATTATGTAGTTCCAAACATTTTTTGTAGAGGTTAGAAACATGCAGGTATCGCTAATTGCTGGTTCCATTGAACCCCATAATCGTGAGAGTCCTCATTCCATGATTCAAAATCAAGATCTATTCTTTGATGGCCTGGTCCAAGTAGATGGCTAAGTTTTCTCTTGCCTTTGAGATATATGCATGTAAGCTGGTACCACTTGAGATAATTTGACCCTTTAAGCCTATCAGAGAATTTGAAGTTCTACAATTCACCTGTCTTTTTGATTGGATTAGAGTCATTAGACAAAGCAGAAACAATTGGATTGCTGATGGTAGTAGTTTTGGAAATTGACATGGTGGTGAGTAATGATTGGAAATATAAGCAATGAAGCCTGGAAAATTAAAGAATGATGGAGAAGAGGCAAGAAACAATCTCACAGCAATGAAGGATGCACAATGGGTAAAAAAAATTCCAAGCTTGCAGTAATGAAGGTTGCGTGAGGAAGAAATTGAAAATTCTAGGAAGAAACACTAAAACTTTGATACTATTAGCCGAAGACAGGAAAATTGACTAAATCTAAGTGTGGAAATCATAGCCCAATGAATCCCTCTACTGTAGGGATCACAAAACTAATTCTCAATTTAAGAAAAATCTAGCATAAATAAATAACATGGTGGCTTTAGTGTAAAGGTTACCAGGTGACTTAACAAACTCATATTGAAGGTTTGGTACTTGCCCAGTATGATATGCTACATGCCATCAAGTAGTAGATGATTGATAAGTGCTTGTGCGATATGAATGCGAAGCGTTCATTCCTTATGTTGAGCATTACTTTTCTCAGGTTTTTACATTAATATGTGTGTTTTTATGTTACTTTTATGCAGGTAGGGTTGTGAGGCCGAGTATGAAGGAAATAGGCCAATGTGGATCATAATGCACCTATTTTGGAGGAGATCTTGCTAAGGTTCAAACGCGAAGACATAGGTCAGGTGTGAGATGCTAGAGTGTGTGCCAACCTCCTCGTATTTGAGTGAGCACATTCATTTGGAGGGGCACAAAGACAGTCACACTCGAACATTCTGATTTATGCATACAAGAACAAGAGATCCACCAACGTGCACATTATTGAAAAGGCAAGTGATTCACGACGTAAACGTGTGCCTGTTTGCATTACCCCCAATGAAAGTATGGAATTCGGGAGTATTTTCGGCATAGTACTGTAGTAGGTCAATGTAGCAAAACATTGTAGCAAGTACTGTAGCAGCCCGACCGAGAAATCAGAGAAACAGAGAATCCACACGGGCGTGTGGAAATTATCCACGACCGTGTGGAAATTCCACAGGGGCGTGTGACATCATACATGCCCGTGCAGTCGCCTGATTCCAACCCTATTTAAAGCCGATTTCAGCCCCGATTTTGGTATTCTTTTCTCCATCTTTTCCCCAACTTGTGAAAGGACTTCGGCTAGGGTTTCGAGGGGTATTGGCCAAGGTTTTGGAGAAGTTCTACGGTTCCGACATCGTGATTCCATTAGGAAGAAGGTTGGTAGGGGAGCTTCGATCGAGGCGTATCCTATACCGGACGAAGGAATCTTTGGACGACGAGTAGAGGACTCTCCACAAGACCATTGACACGACCATCGAGGGGGTTTCTTTATGGATTCATTGCTTTTACATTCGATTTCTTTGATTGTATTAAGCTCCATGGAGAGCTAAACCCCTAGTGGGTACTTGGATGATTGTGAACCCTAGGATGTATTCGTTTCATTGAACTTCTTTATTATGCTTTCAATAAATTGATGTTTATTGTGAGTTCCAACTTTGAATGCTTGATTATATGAACATTTCCCCTAGAGTGACACTAGGGTTGAGAGTTCTTGTTGGTAACCTTGTGAGTGAGTGACACACCACGAGCGTTAGACAAAGCTAGGTTGGAGAGGATTGAGAGGGTGAGTCGAGAGGTACAGGAGCGTCCCCTTTCCCCTCCGGCGTGATAGATTCTACCTCTGTTCCTTGAGTTCTTTGCGGCCATAATAGAGTGAGTGGTCTAAAGGATGAACCTCCGCTGGGGCCTAGTTGTTCGTGCAATGGAGTGAAGCGGTGAGAGGATCTTAGTATCTAGGGCTTAATTGTTGCTAGGGACCTTCCGCCTGGACCAAAGGGTTAGGTCTATATTTAGGAAGAGATTTATCACTTGGAATCCCTAGAGTGTGAGGTGTTGAGATTGTTCGATTTCTCCTCCGGGACATGTATAGAGTTAGGCATAGTTGACCTTAGATTTGGGACTATGTATATAAGGATTTCCACGACTCACCATTGCATTGATTAGGAAGCATAATAGAGAGTTCTTGCACTTGAAGCGATTATCCTAGGTGAAGCATTATCCGAGTACCCCATCTTTATCGATTGCCTTACCCTCTTCTTAGTTTTGCTCTTTCACTTGTTGATTTTATTGTTGAGAATTGAATCAATTTCACACCTATCACAATTGATCTTCCACATAGCTAAGAATCAAATTAAGTATTTTCACTCTCTACTCCCTGTGGATTCGACCCCGCTCACCCGGGATTATTACTTTGACAAGTCCGTGCACTTGCGGGATATAAACAAGGGGACCTTGTCAATGATCCATGCTGAGTTGCCTAGCCAACTTGCATGCAGGGCATAGGTAAAAGCAAAATCTATTATCATATGTATACGTGAAAGTGTTGAGATGCACAAAGTAAAAATTTTAATTTCAAACAAAATTAAATCTGTTTAGATTTAACTAAAAATTAAAATGAAATTGAGTTATTATCAATAATTTAATTTTGATTTGATTTAACTCAAAACTAAACTTTTATTTATAGTTTCTTAATTTTTGTTTTTTATGACAAGATTTGCATGGTATAATAATTATAAAAATATAAAAATAACATAAATTTATATATTTTGAGTTATTAAGTTTTTACGAAGCCAAACTTGGATTTATATTTCTCTTCCCAAGTGCCCTATTAGTGGTTATATAGTAAAAACTTTCATAAAGCAATTAGACATGCCAAAATATTTATAGACTCTTGGGCTCAGATTGTTGCAAAGGATTTCATAAGGATTTTCTTTGCAATTATGCTCCTTACAACATCCACCTTTAGAGTGTAAAGGTTAACTACATGATTTAAGAAACACATACGCTTGGTAATTGCCTGGCATGATCTGCTACGGGCCATCCAGCACTAGATAATTCATTCCATCCTTTTCTCCACTTCTATTTTTTTTACAAGAACATAGATGGCAAACAACTTAAAAATTAAAAAGAAAATGTAATTTCTATTATAAGATGAGTGTTGTTGCTTATTTTTATCTTTAATGGCTATAACATGAGTTAAAATGTAAAATAAAATATTTCATATGTTTACTTGTTTTTAAAATTGAAATTTCTTATCAAAAGATGTTCTATAATTATTATGATTTTTGAAAACATGTCATTGTGTATTTATATGTCTTAATTTACGAGAAACACGGACCTTTTTAGAGGTAACATCATAGCAAACATAACCTTTGTGGCTTGTACTATATCCCATAAAGGCACATTTAACAAATTGAGCAGAAATACATGATATTCATGAGGAAGCAAATGAACAAAACAAACACAACCAAAAGTATGCAAATGCCCATATTGAGGATGGTGTTGATATAGATTAAAATAAGGAGACTCAAGGTGTAAATCTTGTGAAGGAAGTTTGTTAATAAGATAACTGTTGTAGATGAAGCTTCGACCCACAATTGAGGTGGAATAGAAGATTCAATAAAGAAAGTACGAGTAACTTCTAAGAGATGATGATTCTTTCTCTCAGCCACACCATTTTGTTGGGGTGTGTATGGACAAGAGCGTTGTGAGAGAATACCTTTTTCATTAAAAAACTGATAAAATGTAGTAGACATGTATTCCCACCAAAATCCGATCAAAGAACTTTAATAAAAGTAGAAAAATGAGTTTCAACATATGCAACAAAAGTGTTCAAGACTTAAAAGACCTCAGATTTTGAACGAAGAAAATAAATTCAAGTAAACAAGCTATAGTCGTCAATAAAGGCCACAAAGTATTCATAATGTGCATGAGAAATAACAAGTGTGATTCCCCATACATCACTATGAATAATATCGAAGCATTTAATTGCGTGACTACCGGCAAGAGGAAAAGGAAGAATATTACTTTTCCCTAATTTACAAGTGGAACAGTCAAAAGAAACACTTGAAACTTGATCTTTATTGCCTAATAAACAAGAAGCCAACAAAGAAGACAATATAGTAGAATTAGGATGTCCTAAACGTTTATGCCATACTTTACTTTTATTAACAACAACAGAACAAGCTAAAGAAGCATTGCTAGGAATAGAAATATGTAGAGGAAACAAGTGCCCTACTTTAGGCCCCTTCGCAATCACCGTCCTTGACACCCGATCCTGCAAACAACAACCATCATGAGAAAAATATATATCATAATTATTGTCTAGCAATTGACTTATTGAAAGAAGATTATCAAAAAGTTCAGGTAATATGAAAACATTACTGAAAATTGGAGTAATATCACCAATAGTAGTGATAGGCAAACTATTTCGGTTCGCAACATGAATATGTTCTGAGCCATGATAGGGATGGACATTTTTTAGCAAACTAGTGGAACTACTCATATCATTTGATGCGCCAGAATCAACAAGCCAAGACTTTGATAAAGAATTATTGTTACCTTGAAGGCCAAGAGCTGAGAGGGATGAAATTATCATTTGTTGCACTGATTCAGGAGTAATAATAGTTGATTGAGCATTCTGATTGATTGCTGACATAATTGAGGGCCCAGTCTGATTCTGATTAGTGGAAGAATTGTTAATATTTGCTTGAAAAGCACTGGTCTAGCAATTTTGAGGACATATTGAACAATCGTTGATGATATGTCCTTGCCTTTTGCAATAGTTGCAAAATTTCTTGGTACAATTTGCAACAATATGCCCATATTTCTTGCAACTAAAACACTAAACCTTACTCATGTCTCTACCCTTGCTTTTTCCATGAGACGAAAATGCCACATGTGCTAAAGTAATTTTCTCCTATTCAAGGGTGGTTTGTGTAAGTAGACATTGCTTTTCAAGAAGCAAGTCATTGAAGCACACATCCAAGGTAGGAGGAGGATGACAATTTATAAAACTAGAATGAGCATTCTCAAAGTCTGATCATAGTTTCATCAAAAATTGATCTCACTTGCTAATCTCATGAACTGCCAATACATCTGCAAGGGAATCTCTAGGCATTGTAGCACAAACTATATCAGAAAATTCAGCCCATAAATTTTAAAATCCAAAAAATAATCCTGAATAGATAGACTCCCCGTGTATAACTTGCAATCTCACACTCCAACTAAAATCTCCTGGCTAAATTGGTTTGATTGTAAAACTTTTTCAAATATTCCCACATTGTTTGAGCAATTTTGTAAGGGCTTAAATTAAGAATTATTTGGGCATGACAAGACCTAATGATCCCAGACACTACCCTATCATCTTTTATCCTCCGTGGAAGAAAATTGAGTAACATTTGTTGGGGCTGGATCAGTACTATCAATGTCCTCATAACTCTTTTCTAGTAACATATAGTTGAAATTGAAATTCCCATGCTGTATAATTCTCTCCGTAAATTTAATACAAAATTAAGAATTGTTACTACCCATTTCAGCACACAACAATCTAGAATTAACACGAAAATATGGAGATAAGCGCCTCAAAATGATTAAAATAAGAAGATTACCAGAATATCAGCTTACTCTCCACCTAAACTTGATCTGTAACCTCAGCTATAAAAGTCACACTAATGAAACTTGAAATATGCAATGGCCTGCAACTCCGATGACACCAAGAACAACCAAGAATTCGAAAACTCTTGAAACCGAGCTCAAATACCATGATAAACTTTGCTTTGATTGAAATTGTCCCATTCTCTTTTTATTTCCAGTTAATAAATAGATGAATATATAGTAATCATAGACTGATTATTAGTGATCTAGGTTGATTTCTCTCTATCTACAGCTAATAAATCTATGGCTGATTCTTAGTGATCTAGGCTGATTTCTCTAATCAATCTAATTACGTAAAGATACAAAATCAGTATGTTGTACAAAATTTGTTTATATATGGAAACAAATATTTGCTATATATAGCAATAATATAAGTCCTTATACTAAACTCCTAGGGACTAATTATTTTAGAGAGAGGGACTTACATTTCTCAAATATTAAAATAGAGGGATCCCTTAATGACAAATCATATTAGAGGGACCAAAGGGGCATATGGACTATGTTTGAGGGATTGAATAGGATATCCCACCTAATTTTATCTCGAAAAAGGTCAACATAAAAGTCATTCAGCTCAAATATATTCCTACAAAACAGCATATCACCGATTTCCTCACTAAGGCATGTGTTTAAAAAGGTGGCATAGGTTTTGCATGTGAGTTCAAATTAAGTCATTTTAGACACCACAACATATTTAAAAGAAGAAATTACATATATACCCCAAGAAAAGTTACATTTGCACTATACTTTCATAAACAATACAATTGCATATAGATTTGTCAAACCAACTGGCCGGGTCAAGCCTACCTAGGCATCATCCTACTGCTGGGCTAACAGCCTTTGGTCACATTTAATTGTGTTATAATGGTATATAAATCCCATACCTATACCAATAAAAAGGCGGTTATTGGCTTTAATGTTCTTTATGGGACTTATTTCAAAGTTATAAAAAATTTAAAAATTGATTTAGTTATTATTAATATGTATACTTTTTATATCTTTGTAAGCACTGTATATACTCATTAAAAGCATGTAATTGTTACATAATATAATTGTTAGGTTTAAAAATTACCTGTGATTAGAGTGTTGTGCATACAAATAATCTAACAAACTATTAATTTATTAAAAAAATTAAAATTGGGTTAAAGTTTAGTATGTACCACAAATATTAAAATATATTTTTAAAATGGGCCATCCATTTGCTTATGGTCACTCTTTGTTTTACTCGCCAAAAAAAAAGGGTACCCAGCCATTTTACCTATAAAATTACAGGTTTATCTTCTACCCATACCTAGACATTGTGGGAGACTATCCATGGGTAAGCAAGTACTAGCCTTCTATGCCAAGTCTAACTGCATGTATACTGCTACAAACCTCACCTTTTTGTGATTGATAAAATTTTGATTTTTGAGGTTACTTAAAGTTTATTATTCCCCACAGATCTAAAAACGATGTCAAAGAGACTTGCATCTGAGCTGTACTATGTTACTTTCGAGATGTTTGTAGCGGATGTGATGAGGACATCACGCCCATGACTACTACACCACTTATGAATTGTAATATTTCAGCTAGTATAGAAGAGGAAGCATATGAAGGACCAATTATATGAAGCCGTGCTAAACAAATCCAAAACTAGATGAATGCTAATGTAAGCTTATTTTTAAATTATATTGATATGGTGGTGTTTCCAATTTCTTGTGCCTTAATTGTACTTAGGTGTACCAAAAGTGAGGACATAATTCCAGACTTAGTCAAACAAGAGTATAGGAAAAGAGGAGCATTTAGAGCTATGCCACATGTGGGACTCACACTCACATGCACATCCCAAAAGAAAAATGTGCCTATCTTCACTGGCCCCACGCAAACAAAGGGAGATGTGGTTTCTTTTTATGACAAATCAGCCCAAAATATTTCTTTCCTAAACCAACTCAATTTCTGGTAGAAAACAAAATCAAATCCCAATCAACCAGGAAATCAAGTATTCCAAGATTAAGAGTGGAGAGATTTGCCTGCAATCTTCATCTGCTACAGTTTGCGGGATACTATTCCTATATTTAAATTGATTTTCTAGCCAATTTTATTTTTTTTATTTTTAGATTTTTTCCCCTAGAAAATTCTCATTTTTCTATTTTTAGATTGATTCCCTAACCATTTTTAATAAGATAGTTTTCTTGTATCCCAAGTTTAAGTCGCCTATAAATAGCCTTGTACCTTCTCTTTTGAAAGATAAAACTTTGAATATTATTCACGAAATAAGAATTGTTTTACTACCATTGTTCTAGTAAGTTCTCCCTAATTCGCGAGAGGAATGTTTCGGCTTTATCCTAATCCGTGCTCTACGCTTCTGGGGCTTTTGTGTGGATTAGTTTCTAGTTTGTGGTTCTGCAATTGTTTGGACAGCGGGTCGGAGTTTTTCAAGCTTTGGCTTTATCCTAATTCGTCTCTTCCCAATGTATGGGTCGCGCCCATACCTGGCTATTCGCAGCTATTTATCCCTCAACCTAGATCCTACGCTGTGAAGATTAGGCCATCATTTAGATCTCATTCTTCTTCATGAAGTTGGAGCCTATCCATATGTGAAGAGAATATTTGCAAATGCATGCACCTACAACTCCTTTGAGACTATCTATTACGAATACGCCATCTTGCTTTTCATATGTCAACATCTTTGCTGTGAAAACGTGCTTGAAAACTATTTCTCAAACAAGGTGCAGGCTCATCTCCAGCCTCTAGCAAGTTTGCCTGAGATTCCCCTTCTAAACAGGACAATGTTCGCTTGATCTTGGATTAGGGCTCTTTGTTAATTCTCACAATGCAGTTAATCTGACGGTCAAATACGACCTTGTGGAAAGTTGATAACTAGTTTTACCATTGATGACAAACTTAAGTAGTGTGTAATCTGGCATCTTTGTGAACATTTAGGAACATTATGTGTAGAATTGTCGTGATTTTTTAAAATTGACTGAACTGATAAAAAAATAATTCCAAATTATTAATTTTTGATAGTTTCTATTTAGAAATTGCGATTAATGATGTCAGATTATATGGTTTTTTTATATTTATTGTCAATATTCGAAAATGAGTTCAAAATTAAAATATTTTGTTTATATTTAAATATATTTTTTAATTAAAACATTTCATAGAAAAAAATTACACAACTAAAAATGTCATTCTGAATTCGAGATATATTTAGGTCATCTCCAATCAGCAACCCCAAATTGCTACTCTAAATCTCAAATTTGGTTTTGCTATAGTAAATTTTACTTCAACAACAAACCCTACATTTTTTACCCAAAAAACCATATTCAGAGAATATTCCTTCCACATCCTTTATTATTATTACTACTACTATTCAATAAAAACAACACTTGAAAATAATCATTTTTAAGAATAATTTAATTCTATTTCGAATCCCTTTGCAACCTATTTTGACAATCTAGGTGGAAGTGCTATTGATTTACCGGAATATTAGTTTTAATATAAGTAGTTCTAGCATTATATTAGCTTTTATTAAGGTTTTGTCAATAAAATTTTTATTATTCTTGTTTCATAAAATTATTATAAATTAATTTAATTAATAATTTAATTATTAATTAAGTGATTAATCACGCATAAATTAACATTGTATATATATATATCATGACTTGAATGACAAGACAGAATTTAGTGGCTGAGTCTGTGATTGCTCGCTGCAACGCTCGGCTAGGGAGAATTTCTCAGATGAGTCATTGATAGCTGGCCGGCTTGTCTGGCTAGGTAGAATTTCTCGGCTAAGTCCGTGATGGCCTATGATAAGAACCAAGTTGCCTTGGATTCGTTGAGATTTCCAAATGGACCAATTATTCGATTGAAGAAGAAAAGGTTTTAAGAGGCGGTTAGCGGTGATGTGAGGGAAGTGGCTACATGAGTGGAGTTAAGCCAAGTTGAAGGACGAGCATTGGCTAACTTAATTTAGGCTAATTTGTATTACTTGATTTTTATGAGAATAGTATCATAATATTCTTCTTCTAGAATATCACTCTAGGATAGTTGTTTCATGTTTTCTTATCTCCTTATATACTTGTTCCCTATTTTGCTTAGAATATTATTTTTGGAATTCTATTCTTTGGAATATTATTCCAACATATTCTCTTTTATGTAGCCTATAAATAGGCTTTCTTGTAAGGACTTAGAGGATAATAAGAATGGTGAGGTTTATTTTTCCTTTGGTTCTTCAGAGAACTATTCAAACTTATCAAGTTATTTGCTTGTGGCGTTCAAGATTCCTTTATACCTTTGGTTCGTGATTCTTTAGAATCATTAGGTCAAGGTTCTTGTTCGTGATTCTACATACTTGGCAAGGCAAAATTTCTTGGTTGAGTCAGTGACGGCAGGCTAGCGTGGCTATCAAGGAAGAATTTCTTGGTCGAGCCAACGATGGCTGGCAGGCCTAGTCGGTTTTCCAAACTTTTTTGGTTGAATCCGTGATGGCTTGATGGCACTATCGACTAGGCAAAATTTTTTAGCTAAGTTAATAATGGCTGGCTGTCCTGGCTGGCCACGCCGCTAGCCGGGCCAGCCAAGTAGAATTTGTAGGCATAGTCCGTGATGGCTGGCTCGCAAGCTTGGCAAGGCATAATTTCTCGGTTGAGTCCATGATGGCTTACTAGCATATTTGACTAGAAAGAATTTCTCATTTCGCGGTGAGTCACTGAGGCAGAATTTCTCTAATGAATCAATAATGACTGGCTGGCCTGGCCAACTAAACACAATTTCTCGACTAAGTTTGTGATGGCAAGGTAGCATGACCAGCTACACAAAATTTCTTACGGAGTCAGTGATAGCCTACCGGTTTTGATAGCTAGTCACAATTTCTCGGCTGTGTAGCCAAGCACAGTCGGGTAGGCGAAATTTCTTGGCTGAGTCATGATAGTTTGTTGGCTCGGCCGGTTTTTTAAATTTCTCGGCTAAGTTAATAATATTGGGAAGCACACCTGACTAGCTAAAATTTCTAGCCTGAGTTCGTGATGATTGGCAGGCTTGGCTGACTATGTAAAATTTCTCGGCATACTCCATGAAGATTTCCTGCTTTAATATGCTTTGTTGATATTTTGGTTTTCAACATTGTCTTCAAGTTGAAATAAACATTTGTTGATTTAATAGTTTTCTCTTATAATGGCATCTTGAATATTTTAGTTTCCAAAGAGAGTGTGATATTGCCAATTGCTAAGAGAAGTTTGAATCATCTGTAAAACCTGTCCAGAAGATATATGTGGAAAAATATCGCTTCTATTTTGGTATGTACTCAATTAGTCTAAATAATCCTTCATAAAAGTAATATGGTTTGAATCATACGTATAAACTGGGCTTATATAAATGCATGGTGACCATGCCCTTGATATAAATTCCCTGAGCCTAAATTTTGACTGGGTTGGGTATAAAATGTTTTGATGTAATGTACAGTGGTGACATTTTTTTAATAAAAGACTTGTATGGCGATGTACACGTTACATACAAGGCTCAAACATGCTGGCTTAAGCCTGATGTGAAGCTTAAAAATAATGAGCCTGAAAGTAATTTTCCTTGGCTTGGGATGTCCATCCTGCATATTCATGCATTGTCGAAACAAACATGCAGCTTGTTATTGGAACTTTTTCACACACCCCATGTGCAATTTTTTTCATCTTTCTTTAATGCCACTTTTCTGAATTATCCAAGCAAATATATCTGGTTGTTTGATTATATATGCACATCTCAATTGTTATCACTCACATGGTGGATTATTATAATGAATGTTGACAACAGTCTCACAAAGTTGAATCCTATTATTCGTGGAAACTTAACTTAAAATAGACTATTTAGTAAGTTATATAGTGTTGCAATCAATTCTCGGAGGAAATGTTTCTCTTTGTTCGACATAAATGACTTCCATCACGAGTAATTATGATGATGAGTTATTGCAATTAGTGTTTGTATCTCCCACAAAAAAGTGCATGGAACTTCATTGTTTTTGAGCCAGAAATGCTCAAAATACTGTTATATTTGAATTTTATCTTTTAAGACAGATCTTGCCTATTGCATGATCTGGCTTTAAACCTTATCATCAGTTATAGTTTTAGTTTGCTTCACGTGGAAATTTTCAATATGCAGATGCAAAATGAGGCACCTGATCTTCCTAGTGGTGTTACAAAATCTTTATATCAACTATATGATGTTGTTACCCATGATTTGCTGACATCTTCTTTGAGCTAATTACCATCAATATGTGATGAATTATAAGATTTAGGTTTATACCATTGTTTCTTTTCTTTTTTTTATTATTTCTTTATTTATTATAACTAATTCAATACTCAGTATTTATAGGGATCAATTTGATACATGGAGCATATTGGCAAGAGCAAGAAAGGAAGAAAGGCTATTTTCTAGAACTGAATGCCCAATGAGCCGAAACTTGTATGAGTTTGTTTAATCTTCTATCTCCTACCAATCAACTGAATTTGTTTTAAACTGGTATTATCTTATCACTTCTGTCCAAGGAGTAATGAAGTGTTTACATCTACTTTTAACAGCCCAAGATTTTGCTGCTAATATACCAAAAAACTTGGAAGCAAGAAGGAGATTGCAGTTCTTTACAAACTCATTATTTATGGGCATGCCTTCAGTAATGTTTGTTTCCGAAATGACCCCTTTCTAGTTACTTTTATAAGGTTATTATAATGCCTATAACGTATTCAAAATTGTAACTAGCATCTTGAATATTTCTTCTTTTGAATAACGTGTTTACACCCTATTATATCGAGATTGTACTCTATAGTTCCTTAGATCTTTGAGCTGAAAATGAGGATAGTATATCAGCCCTTTTCTATTTCCGGAAAATTTTCACTGGTTTTTTTTTGTCATACTTTTAACTATTATTCCTTTTATTTTCTTCATTGTATTGCAATCTTTGTTGATGACAATGTACTTGATGAATTTATTTTGTTTCTGAATGCTACCTTTGAGGTTCTTGGTCTTATTTATTGTTTAGTTTGTGGATGGGCCTTACTTCTTTTTCTCTTATACTGGTTCTTGGCTTCTAGTTGTCAAAATATTATCTATTGATGGATGTGGTTAGAATGACTTCTTTGAAATGAATGTCCAGCATTAGGAAGCTTGATACTTCACCCAACTGAGACATCTAATAGGAGAATTTAGTGAGAACATTAATTGGAAAGTTACTAGATCTTAGCCTGAATAAAATTTGGATATAGCTATGTAATTGTATATAGAAACTATACACAATTGTAATTGGATTTGTATCTTTCATCCTGATGGGGTTGCATTGGACTTTTGATAGATTTAGCTTGGAAGTGCCCCCACTTACAATCTTACCCAGCAAGCAAGATTTTTTGGTATTGAGAAACTAGAGTTAAACTTTTGGTTCTGGAAGAAGTCTTTTGGTCGGCTTAGTAATACAATTGAGACATGCATAAGCATAAGCTGAAATTTATTGGAAAAAATTAGAGGAGTCTTAGAATTTTATTTAAATCTCTATGTCATCTTAATCTGTGGAGAAATTCAGGGGTTAAAATTCAAGTGTGGTTAAATATTTTAGATAATAACTTGGGGACACTAAGAAATTAGAGAAGCTTGTAATAATAGAACTAGTCAGTTATTTGTAATAGATTAGCTACAACAATTGTGAATGCTCTGGCTTTCTAGATTCCAACCAAGTTATTTTGTCTTCTGTATTGTATGGTTCATTATTTATGTTGGTGTGGAAGCCAAGAAGGCGTGTTCATTAGTTTGAACTTTAGGAATAGTAACTTGTTTGTTGCGTAAAGTTTTCTCCTATAAAATCAATAATGATAAAGTTGACATTTAAGCTGTTTGTTTAATTGCTTGATACTTCATTTCAGAAGAGTGAGAAAATTTTCTAGAGCGAATTGGTCATCCAGATTCTTCTGTAGACTTTCTCCAGGATAGCTCGGGTTACAATCTAGAACTAAGGTTTTGTGCATCCTAACGTGGCCATAGCTAGAACAAAATTTGTGCATCCATAAGCATGATGTGACCTTTATCTCAATTCAAATTAGGTCATCCTCCTAACAATCTATGTCCTGTGCATGTCATTTCTTGGTTCATTTTTTGGCACCCATGCATTGCAGTGCATGGTATGATGTACTACAGAAGGGCTCTAATGCTAGAAAGCTATCTAGAAAAGAGATCTACTGCAAGTAATAAACTTTTGTTGGTGTTGTTAAATACTACTTGAACATATTAGCTGGGCTCAATTGAGAGCTTGATTATTCAATTTGTTTGGTTTGGTTTGCAATGTGGGTTGTTAAAAATAGACAATACAAGGGTGTATTTGAGAAATTAATGTTTCAGTTGCACATGTCATTCTCTTTTGTAAATGTAACTGCTCTTCGTACTTTGCCTATTTTCAAATTTGTTTCAAAAAATGTTTTTGGTTTCCGTCATGTGACTCATGTCTTTGCCGTGTGATTCAATCTACTTTTGAAAATGTTACCCAGTGTCTGGTCTGCTTTGTCATCTGCTATGAAGATATTAATGTGTGAGGCATTCTGTATGTATAAGTGAAACACATGCAAAATATTACTATGGTAAATGTTTAAGATGATTGTATCAGGCACCAAGGGTTGAATATTCAAATATGTTTGCTAATCCAACACGCTATTCATGGACACACTTAACCAACTAGTCAGGTGACATGTCAGCTTTAATATCAAATGAAAATGTTATATGCTTTCAAATTTTTTTTTGAAAATGTCAGCCTAAAAATAATTATCTTGTTGGTGTTAATCCTCAATTAGGTCTCTCTACAAATCTCTTGACCCAGATGGTCTATCTACAAAAGAGGCAGTTTGGATGGCCAGCCACTTAGCTGGTAATCGCCACACCCTTTACATTTTTTAGAGCTAATAATGTGTATGGCTATGGTGCTTTGTTGGAATCAGATGACCTGCAGAAGCCGAATCTGAGCTGTTTTCATTTTGCCCTCATGTTGGCTGTAACATTGGAAAGTGATGGTAAATTTTTAATGTTGCAAGTGACAGACATTCCAAATTCTGGGTATCTGATTTTTGAATGAGACTATAACTACTTGGGAATTTGTTTACAGCCAACCCAAGCAGGTTTTTTTTTCATTTGAAAAATAGCTCAAAAATTGACAAGCTAGAGGGAAAATGTGAAGCCTGTTGTATCTTTTGAAAATGAATGTTGGAAAAGTTGTTTGGTAATTTTGAATCCATTATTTTGTTTCATTAGTGAATTGACACCTCATTAAAAAATTTGACACATTTGGCATCATTCGTATGAGAAACTCCTATTTATTATTAAAATTTTGTTGTAACTTGCAGATATGTGACTTTTTATACTAGTAAAAGTGCTTGCTGATGGCCGCACAATTCTTCACTACAGGGCAAAGGTATGTCTTTTAGTATAATCAATATTTTGAGAGCATTCCTTATTTAATTGAGTCTGGCACTACTGAAAGCTTAAGTGTGGATTTGTTTGCTATGTTTGCTTTAACATTGGGTGTGTTGGCAGCAATTGTAAAGTGCATTTCCTTATTGTATAGTGGTGGATCTTTTAGCTCCTTATCGTCATGGGGATGGAATTTCTTGGTTCCCATTTACTTGAATTTACTTCACTTACCTGAAAAACTGTGTAATTTGATACAATGAAAAAAGGCCTTCATTTAAGAGGATATTTTTGGTGTAGAAAGTCTCTTATTTTAGACGGCGATCCCCAATATTAGCTTTTGTAATTGGAATAGGTTTGGCTAAAGTTTTAGCTTAACATCCGGCGATCCCCACGATCTGCTGTTGGAATTATGGATATTCCATTTTATATATTAGCAATGTTCACAGGGCCAATAGCACCTCCTCAAGTGCTGTGACATAGTTGACGTTGAATCTACAGGATCTACTGCTGGTATTGAGATTTTTTTTTTAAGTACATAAATGAACGAGAAATTTCTTATCTATTGTTCTTCTTCTTTTTTTATTATTATTATTATTATTATTATTATTATTATTATTATTTATTTATTTATTTAATCTTCTTCTTCTTCTTCTAGTGCCTCTATTATTAATTACCCCTGACTAAAATCTTGGGGTTCCCAAGATTAAGGGCTCGAGTACAAGTAATAACAAAAGAATTGCAAATTATGAATTTTATTATATATATATATATATTTATATATCATATATTGTTGCATGTGCCTCGCACAACATTGCATTCAAATTTCCCTGCCTGTTCCCCTTCACCATATTACATGCCTCATTCTAGTCTCAAGATATATATATATATATATATATCATTAACGCCTTAAATATTGTCAATTTTCTAAAAATAAAATTTTGCCGTTGCCTCGAGATGAGCATTTTTGTCATTGATTTGGAATGATTATTCTTGTTGTTACTTGACAATCAAGATCCTTCATATCATACTTTGCTAGTTTGGAGCCTTATTTTTCTGTTTTGAGTTGCTGTTCTTTAATTTTTTTTTTATATAATGAAAATAGGAGTTTGTTCAAAACCAAACAACTGGTCAGACATGAGTTCCCCATTAAGTGAGATAAAATAGGAGAATAAATTGCCACTCTTGATGTATCATAGGATGCTTGCATGTAATATTTTTTTATATTTTTTTATGTAGGCCCTGCCTCAAATTTCCATATCAGCAATTATCTAAATTCTTTTTATAATGGTTAATGGTCCACCACGTCCATCCCATGCAACCTTCATTGCATCAATGGAGGCCCCACTTAATAAAATTTACAAGCTTTCTTCAAGTATTCTTTGCAAACTTTCATGCTCCTAGGTAGGGCCCACTTCTCCTTGAATGATGTTTAATATTGAGATATATTTTTCTTGATAACATTAACCAGACGCTACACTGTCATTGGTGTATAACCAGTCATTAGAAAATGTCATCTTAGAGTGGGAATAAATGATGCAAGAAGGCCAAACAAATCATCATTTATGTATCCTAGATAACGTAAAGTGAATGTGTATTGTCGTTGAGGCCAACAAATTTGTTTGTGCAAAACATTGATCACTCAAATGAAGACATTCAACTGAAATTCTCATTAATTTTTCATCATATAACTCAAGAACATCAAACAATTTCATTGCCAAAGAAACTCATACAACTAAACGAATGAGTGTAAATGACATTGAATGTCTTGGATTTCTTTTACTTGTCTTTCAGAAGCTGGTTGAATTAAGCTTTTTTTGAACCATGATGTGAAGCTCTCACTTATGCTCTACTTCATCTCTTTGGTGCATGATCAAAAGAGCTCTCCTCATAATAGAATCACTCTTTCCCATTCTGGTTAGGTTATTGATAAGATCTTTCTCATATACTCCCAATACCCATCCTTCTCTTTATTTGTGTTTTAGCTTACTTGATTTCATTTACAATCTAAGGAATTAGATTCAAATGCTCCTTTATTCTAGATTGTATGGCATCCATCGTGAAGACATTAAACAATCTGAATGCTTCCTTTGATTACTGTTTCTAATGAAGATGCTCTTGTGGCATGTAGCTGCTCCAAGATGGTAGCAAGGCCTAGGCAGATAGTAGTCATTTGTTCATTAAATTTCTTCCCTTTCTTTCGGCCCTTGCCTATCTAGTACACCACATGATCTTCAAAGCATCTTAACGAGATCAACTTGTCATAATTTAGAAGCATCAGAAGCCGGTTCTCAACATCCCAATCATCACTTCTTCCGCAAATTTTTTTTATTGGGAATTTATCTCCTCATAAGCCTGAGAGATTTTCCCTTTAAGCCAATAACCATCAATGTCTTCAACATTCAACACAAGGAGTCATTAGCAAGTCTGCTTTAATTTTATATGATGCCTCTTCCCACTCCCTCGTCATCACAGATAAATATAGATCATCATAATCAGTCCTTGGCATCAGCAATGCCTCCTAGAGCTATCTGGAAGATTACTTCATTCTCATGAAGGTTGGGAGCGTCGCCAAGAAGGCTAACAAGGAGATCTTTGGGCATGATTGGAAGCACCATATCGAGCTCAGCATCATCGTCCTCGAGGAAACCCTTACTGACTAGGGATACACCCAAGCTGAGATCATTGAGAAGCTTCGGGAAACTCGCACCGCCCTTGAGGCTGCCCCTCTTGATCACCCTCCTTGGAAGAGGTGATTCTTTGTGCTTGATTCTTGATAGGGGTTGTTGAATTGATATTGAATTGTTTCTTTGTGAATCTTAGCGTGACATCGATTTGATGAATTTGGTGGTTTGTGGTTGTGTTTGGATTGATTGAGGATTAACAGCAGGAAATGTCTTTAAAAAGTTTTCTTTTCAGTCTTTTTTTCCCATCCACATATTTCATGCCCTAAGTTTGCACTTTGCATTGAATTCTATAGCCTTTCCAGTGATAGAATTTATATATGTTCAGTTAGGGTTTTTGTAAAAGATCTAGACATTGGAGGTGATTCTTTGTACTTGATTGATGATAATTTTTGTTGAATCAATATTCATTATATAGTTTCTTTCTCTTAGGCTCACTAACATTTCTTGGTTTTGTGCTTCACTTCTTGAATTAGGGTTTGTGGTTGTGGTTGTATTGGTGGTAAATATTTTTAGAATATAAGGGAAGAAAACAGATGTTCTAAATGCATTTTTTATCCGTTGTAATTGATAATATTCCTTATTGAGCTTTGAATTTGTTGTCTTTCTACTTGGTAAGTTTAAGACTTTTTCAAGTATGATGTGTTTTTTTATTCATATGGTCAATTAGGGTTTGTTATTTCTCTTTGAGGGAGAGCTAAGAAAAGAAAAGTTGATTTTATTTTGTTGTTTGTTCAATTAGGTGGTTTTGATTCATATGTTTGTCTTTCTAATTGAATTTGTTGTTTGTCATTGAATTTTAACACCATTTATTTTTTAATGGCTTCTTTGTTTTAAAGATTGATAATTTTTTTTAGAGTTTGAGAGGAAGAAAAGTTTCTAAAACTGAAAGTTTGATTTTATTTTGCTTTTCTTTTCCAACAAAAACAAGTGTTCTTCTAGTTTTCTTATTTTCTTGGTCATGTTCTAGGTGTTAAAATCATAGATGAGGTTTTCAAACATGAACAAAAATAACTACTTTAATTTTTAACATCTAATTTGCTCACAGTTGTTTTTTGTTAGAGGTAATATCACTTTGCACGCATAAAGTTTAAGTTCTTGTTTCTCCACATTTGCTCTATTCTTAATTAGTTTATGGTTGTATATACAAGATTATAGGAGATACAGATTAGAAAACCACAATAAAATATGAATTGACAAGATTTGATAAGGCATGGATTATGGCCATACTATAACTAAAATTAAGATCATGACCATTAGTCTCAACATATTAACAAGGACAATTTACTGCTCAGACTGCGGTCCAGACAATAGACTGAGCATAATATATTAATTCTTGTGAACTTCATGTGTAGCATTTTCCTTTTCATTATTGCATAACATAACATATATAAGAAGTGGCTCGTTAATGAAGTATATTGTAAATATACTAACACAACATACTACTATCTATTTGATAAGAAAATAAATAATTAAAATATCCAAGAAATATGAAAAGAATAGAAACTAGAATTTTGTTGTAAGAAAATTCTGTGTAGTTTGATGTTCAATTTGGTCATTCACATGGAACAAGAAAGTGAAAAATACATTATAAAAAAATATATCATTTCTGCCTTTGTTTAGACTATGAGAAGATCAAAATTTAAAGTGGATATTTTTCTCAAGTTCTTGTGATTAGAGTAGATTAACAATGGATCCTTAGCAAAGTAGTGTAGGGTGAAAATTTGAGTTTGGGTACTTAAATGATAACTCTACCTTCAGAGCAATTTTTCTTGTTATGTAAAAGAAAAAATAAGTGAAAGAGACGACCATGGCTCTTGGCATGGATGGGAAAGTTTTTTAAATTAAACAAAGGTAACTGTTTTATTATCATATGATGTAGATACCTTCTTGATTTGCAATAGGAAAAGTCCATTAGTCTAGGCAAACTAACATTAAACATATTTCTAAGATGTTTCTCAGGAATAGGACGCTAGGGGAACTAAAATACATAAAAGACCTTTGGCATATAGTTGTTTGTGACAAATGAAATACTTTTAAAAAGCGTTCCTAGGCTAGTTTATGTGTTAATATTGATATACATCATGCAAAATTTCTCGGTTACTGGTTTGCTCTATAGGGCATTGATCTTTTTCACTTTGTTTATAGCACTTTGTTTGTTTGTTTGTTTTTGTTATTTTCTTTTTGTGTAAGTGATGGATGCCTTGAGATGATGCTATGCTCTATCTTGTAAGATAGAAGTAGGTGTGCCACACACATTCTTTCTCCATCATCTACAAGAATCAATGGCAGCCACCCCAATCTCATGGACTTCACGACTCATGCTTCGAGACTCTGGGAAGTTCATGAAACCCTCTGGATATACTTTACTTGCATATCTTTCTTTGCATAAGGCTGATTTAGGCTTATTGGTGACAATGTGCATCTTTAGTTGGGGGGTGGATTTTTTTGAACTTTGAAATTTTTTTGAAATTCATGCATGATAGTGTACCAATGATTGCAAGGATTATGATAGTGTAGAGCTATGATAGATGCCAAGCTACTCACAACCTTGCACTTAAGAATTTTGTTTCATTCTCAGCTTTCCATCACATACACCACATGTAGGATCCTGGTCACCTAGGTTATGAAAGGTGACATCAATCGGGATCCTCTCAGTTGCTAACCCATTATGGGGGTTTTGAGCCTTGATATGCTAGGTGCCTCCTCTAATGGATTATCAAGGGTTTCTTCCTCTAATCAACTTGGTCCAAAGAAAAAATTATTATTTTTTCTTTTGGATAGATTTTGTAGCATAATAAGAGATAGTTCTCCTCTACTCTAATAGTGAAATAACTTGGGGTTCCGGCTCCTAATAAGAGTGTTCCCTGAGCCAAAATCTATGAAAGCATGAGCATGTATATGTGAACTTGTAATCAACTAAGTAAGTTATGTTTTTTGTGCCTATCAACATATTTACCATACCAAAAAGTGATTTATAGCTTATCTTAGTAAAAACAAAATATATATTATTCTTTATTTTGTATAGATTTTGTAGCATAATAAGAGACAGTGCTTCTCAACTTTAATAGCGAAGAAACTTGGGGTTCCGACTCCTAATAAGAGTGTTCCCCTATCCAAAAGCTATGAAAGCATGAGCATGTTAATGTGAACTTGTAATCAACTAAGTAAGTTGGGTTCTTTGGTGCCTCATCAGCATATTTACCCTACCGAAAAGTGATTTACAATTTATGTTAGTCATAAAAAAAAGGACCGAGAATTGTAAAGTTAGAAGAAAGAAGTCCCTTGGGAGTCCACTATGGATTCTCCTACCATTAATGGTTGAACACCATTATAGGTGGTGTGATATGTTTCAATATGTGGTCCTTGAGGTGTTGCCTACCCAATTTGGACTATAGTGACCCAAAATAGAGGTGCTCCACACGCATCATGTCATTGTCGTTGACTGGTTCAAAATTGCTTAAGTGGTTGTTTGCTTAGCATCTTGAGTTTTACATTTACTATTGAATGCCTATACCTAAAGCCAAAGGTTATGTATTAAGCCACTTATCAATCTTTCTAGTCATTCATGTTTATTTGCTTTGGGACAAGCAAATGCTTAAGTGGGGGATATTTGACAAGTGTAAAAATACATCACTTTTTAGTGTATGTATTTTATGAACTTTCCTGCGTATTTTATATGACTCCGATGCCTTCACCCTGTATTTTCCTTTCTTTTTATTTCAAGGCATCAGAAGATTGTTTGGAGTAAAATTTATCTTCTTTATAGTGAAATTTGGATTATTAATCGAAGCTCACACACATCTGGGGGTTTTACCCACCGATTACTCAAGCAAATCCTGAGAAAGAAAGAGGAGGAAAAACTTCCAATGGATTACAGGTAATTGACATTTTCCGGACACAGGTGAAAGATATTTTTTGTAGACAGCTGCATTAATGATTGAATATTGCTTATTAGAAACATTTGTTTTTAGATTTTCTTTCTTTGCGAACAATTTCTGTAAGCAAAAAGTTGTTGGTTACTATAAAAAAAATATAAACAAATATATAAATGTTTGTTTTGATGTTTTCCTGTTTTCCTTTTTTTTTTTTAATTTGGTTGAGATTTGAGGGTTTTCTATTTGGTTTTATTAAGGAGCTGATTTTCTATTTGTTCCCATCTTTGGTGGTGCGTAAACTGGGGATTTGCCTCCCAAGGGTTGGCGCTTTAGATAAATTCACTTTCAAGTTGCAGAGTGCATGACTATGTTTTTCTTTCTTCATTTATGGTATTACCTCCATAGGGTTGGCTCTATAGATTAATTCAGTTTTGAGTTAAAGTGTGCATGGTGTTTGTCTCTTTATTTTAATGGTGTTTTGGTTACTAGAACTGATGCATTCTCAAAAAGAAGGATCTTTGTTTTGTTTTTAGAATAATTCTTTGATGGCAGGATTTTGAATGGAGACAACAAAAGGGGATTTTCTCAACCTTCTTGGTTGACCCAAGCAGTCTAGAAACACTAATATAATTGTTCAGTTCTTTACCAAAAAATCATAAACTAATAATTTTAGAAGGTTTTTGAAGAATAAAGGCTGATTGGAGGAGTTTGTGTGAAAAACTGAAGTCTATTAAAGACAAATTCCGTCATGTTTGTATTAATATTGAAAAGCCCATGTCTTGTTGCAGTATTTGCGTTTGTCTTGAGCGGATGTTTAGCAGTGTTCTACATGGTCAAAATTGCCATAATCTCTCCATAAACTGATTTCTTCATGTATATGGACTAGTGTTTTGCGTTGAATGTTAATTTGTTCTCTTCGTATTGCGAAGTATTTTAAGCTATATATGTCACTAAGATATCATCAACCTATAAATCTATTTTGAGTTTCTGATGCTTTCAGACTTTAAGTGAAGGCTACAGTTATCATTTCTTTCCAAGTTAATGGGGACTTGTAACATTTAGGAATATTTGGATTACGGTGATTTAGTTTGTTAATATTTGTTCATATCTGTGAATACTTGTTTTCTTTCTATTTTAGTCATTATTTTCGCCTTATTTTTGTTCTCATTCTTTGTACTTGATTGAACTTACATAGACCCATCTTTTTTTGTGCGTAGGCACAATTGTAAAACCCGTGGAAGCACGTCTTCTCCATTGGTGAGCCCTGATTTGGAAGTTGGTAGGAATTTCTGAAGAAGAATTATACATGATTAATTTGAGTGAGATAGGGTCAGTGGAGATTAATGTTGACATAGGTCAAGGGGAATGTATGGTTAGTAACTAACAATGAAGTATTTCCTATTTAGCCCGACCAAATTTGGAGGGAGTAGGGTCAGGTATTGTTCGTCCCTCCTATTGTTGCGGACAATTTCAAACTGAAGCCTAATATCATTCAAATGGTATAGTAGATGTGTTAGTTAGATGGATTCCAAGACGAAAACCCCTATGAACATTCAAGGTGTTTCCTGAAAATTTTTAATACGTTCAAGAGCCAAACAGTGGCTAAATTTCTTGGCGCAAGGGTCTTTGACAACATGGAAGCAAGTTTCAGAAACTTTTATCTCAAGATACTTCCCTCAAGCAAAAACCATTAAGCTTGAGGAGTAATATTTCATCCTGTGTGCAATCTGAATTTGAATCCTTATATGACACTTGGGAGAGGTACAAGGAAATGTTGAGGAAATGCCCACAACATAGAAGAGTGGAATGGATGCATATACAAATCTTCTACAATGGACTGAACAATGCTACAAACAAATGTTTGATGCTTCCTCAAGGGGTTTGTTGTGTAACAAGAAACCAAGCGCAGCATATACATTGATCGAAGAGATTGCAAACAATGGCTATCAGTGGAGTTTTGAGAGGAGTAAGCTGGTGAAGGCAACCGGAATTTACCAAGTGGATGTTCTCACCACTTTGGCCGCACAAGTTTATAGCCATTACAAAGAGGTCGGATTCATCGCAGTCTTTCAGCCCAGTGGGTGGACTTTCTAGTGATAGTTGGGGACGTCCATATGAGCCTAGTGGCTCTGTTGATATTGGTACTCGACAGTGAGAACAAGTGGATTTTGTTGGGTTGAATTGTTGGTATCAAAAACCCATATAGCAATACTACATTGTAGTTTGGAGAAATCACCTGAATTTCTCAAGGAGCTAACCGGGACATGGACAAGGGACACAACAACAGAATAAACATCCTCAGTGGAGTACACAACAACCGTCATCCTCAAAATCTATTAGTGAACTTACTGGATTGTTGGACCAATTCATCAAAAGCATTGAAAGTTGCTTCTTGAATCATGAGAAAATGATGAGGAACACCAACGCTACTGTGAGGAATCTAGAACATCACATGGCTCAGATGTCCAAACTGATTAAAGAATGGCTTCCGGGGTCACTTCCTAGCAGCAGCGAGGTCAATCGGAAGGAATTATTAAAGGGATGTTTCATTGAGGAGTGGAAAGCAACTCCCAACCCCTGTCGAGAAATAGCTCGAGAAAAAGAATGTCGAACGGACTATCATTGTTGATCTTAAGGCTCCAACTGTTGAGGAGGGGAAGGTACCGGAACAGAGCAAGGAAAAGAGTACACTACCAGCTTATCAACCAAAACTCCCTTAACCTGTGAAGGTGAAGAAGGATCAACAGGATGAGCAGTACAAGAGATTCCTCGATATGTTCAAGACCCTACACATTTATGTCCAATTTGTAGAAGCTCTTGCTGAAATGCCGAGGTAAGTGTTCAAGCTTAACATGGGCAGAGCACAATCGTGCTCTTTCCCATTGATTATCTCTACCTGAAGGATCGCCCAGTGAAAATTCATGTAGGAGGGGGGTGCTTTCAGACAAAACACAGTCAAAGCAGTGTGTGCTCCTCCCCCTGATTATTTTAGGCTTGAGGTACTTTTTGCACAATAGGAGAAGAACGCTTTGCTTGCTCCTAGCACGATCATTCTCAAGTGAAGCATGGGAGGAGCACGACCATACTCTCTTCCACTAGAAAATCCAGGCGAGCACTTATCCGATTCACTCAAAATCCTACCCAAGGAAGCACGATCTAAGTGCTTAGCCCACGTCGAGCCCGAGATCATCATTTTTAAATCTAGATTCTAGGGTTTCAATCTCATCTTTGTTTAGGAACTCTTCTCTCCACTGGGACGACTTTGATGAGAGCGAAGATCAGGCTTCCCCACACCTTCTAAAGGTATCAAGGACGAGTTGGAGGCACAAGGGAAGTGGAGTTTGCATATTGAAGCTTGACTAGGAAGATCATCTTGAGAAGGAGGGAGTCATGTCTTCTTCCTTTAGCTCTTTCTCTTTATCTTCCTTGTTGTACCCATCCATGAGGGGCTAACTGCCCACGGTGCCTCGGGACGTGAACTATGATTTTTTCTATGCTTTGACTACTTGTTTTGTGTTGCATAACTTGATGTGTTAGATTGTGCACAGCTGCATCGATAAAACTCGGTGTATGGATTACCATAGTTGCGATTGCTTGTATGATTGTAAAACTTGATGTGTTTGAAATGCACAGTTATATTGGGAAAACTTGGTGTACTTGAGAACCATAGATGCAACATTGCTTGTGAGCACACACTTGAACTTTAGAATGTACCTGGTAGGCTTTAGAAGCAGGTCAGTATGCTATATAGCTCATAGGAATCTTCCCGCGGCATTGCTCTCTTGTTGCTGAAAACATTGTTCCTAATCCATCCTTTATCTCCACATGTTCTCTCCTTTATTTAATTGTTTTTATTCTTAAAATCAACCCAATTCTTGCTTAAATAAGCATCAGAAGAAGAGTGAGTACTTTAAGTCTAGTCCCTATGGGTCGACAACCCTACCTATCACGGGATAGCACTGTATTACTTGTGTGTGACCCGTATACTTGCGGAGAGTGCATCAAGTTTAGTGCATTTCATATCATGTTTACTTACCCTCAATCCATTCATTTTCTCATCTTTTAGCACAACTTTATCTATATTCGGGGCTATTCTGGGTATATATATTGTTGATACAGAAATTTAGGGCTCAAAGCAATTAAGAATGAATTTTGTGGCCAAACAAGTGAAGAATGGAAAAGTGGCTAAGTGTTCAAGCTCAGCACTGGCATAGCACGACCGTGCTCTATAACACTGATTATCTCTGCTGCAGGATTGCCCAGTGAAAATTCAAGTATAGGGGGGTGCTTTGAGGCTGAGCATGGTCGGAGCATGAGTGTGCTCCTCCCCTTGATTATTTTAGGGTTGAGGTATTTTTTGCTCAATAGGAGAAGCACACTTTTCTTGCTCCTAGCACTATCACCCTCAAGTAAAGCATAGGCAGAGCACGACCATGCTCTCTCCTACTAGAAAATCCAGTCGAGCACTAAGCCGAATCACTCAAAATCCTACCAGAGGAAGCACGGTCAAAGCATGACCGTGCTTAGCCCGTGTCGAGCACGAGGTCATCCTTTTTAACTCCATATTCTAAGTTTTTAATCTCATCTTTGTTCGGGGACTCTTCTCTCCACTGGGAAGACTTCGATGAGAGTGAAGATCAGGCTTCACCGCACCTTGTAAGGGGATCAAGGATGAGTTGAAGGCACAGGGAAAGTAGGGTTAGCATATCGGAGCTCGACTAGGAAGATCATCTTGAGAAGGAGGGAGTCATGTCTTCTTCCTTTAGCTCTTTCTCTTTATCTTCCTTGTTGTACCCATCCATGAGGGGCTAACCGTCCATGGTGCCCCAGGATATGAACTATGATGCTTTGTATACTTTGACTACCTATTTTTAATCTCTATAGAGTTCTCATAGATTCATATGTTTAATCTTGTGTTGCATAATTTGATGTGTTCGATTGTGCACAGTTGCGTCGATAAAGCTCAGTGTATGGATTACCATAGTTGTGATTGCTTGTATGATTGCAAAACTTGAGGTGTTTGAAATGCATAGTTATCTAGGCAAAACTTTGTGCACTTGAGAACAATAGATGCAATATTTCTTGTGAGCACACACTTGAACTTTGGAATATACCTGGTAGACTTTAGAAGCAAGTCAGCGTGTTATAGCTCATAGGAATCATCCCTGGGCATTACTCTATTGTTGCTGAAGACCATGTTCTCTCCTTTGTTTAATTGTTTTTATTCTTAAAACCAGCCCAATTCTTGCTTAACTAGACGTCGGAAGAAGAGTGAGTACTTTAAGTCCAGTCCCTGTGGTTCGACAACCCTACCCCTCACGGGGTACCACTGTATTACTTGTGTGCGACCCGTATTCTTGCGGAGAGTGTATTAAGTTTTTGGTGTCGTTGCGGTGTACTGGCAACTTTTAGGGAAATTAGGATTCTAGTGATATAGCCATTTATTTTTTTTTATATATTTCAGTTTTCATTTTTGTTTATTTTTCTAATTTTCTCATTCTTATTATAATTCAGGACGAACTATGGATGAATTGTTTGCAACCTTGAGAAATCTACCAAGTTGCTCATTTGGCTTTTATCCAAGTTACTCCCAGCAAGAGCGAAGTTTGGTAGATCTACCATCGCGTCGTACACAAGTTAGCCACACTAATGACATCATGGATTATCATACTATTTCCAGATGCGGTATCAAGTTTTGAAGAAGGAACATTACAGTGGCAATGCACAATGAGTTTGGGTGATGTGATACCTCCGGCAACCCAAGATGATTCACTATGGTTTTCTAACTTCAGTGTTGAACTTCTTGTGTTCTATAAAGAAACACCACTCCTAATGCAAGATATGCCAATTAAATTTGAGATGAACCCTACCATGGAAAGTTGAGAAATTTTTAGATAGAAGGATAATATGACACAAGAGATACCCTCCTTAGAATCAAGCATTTCAACTGAAAGGTAAATTTCTGGATGCCTCTAATGATAATGTTGAAGCACTTCGGCGTGATACTTTTCATGAATTGAGGGAAGGACTTCCAATTCTCATTGAGGATAAAAGTGTGCAAGGAAGTGGAAATGAAGAAGTTTATGGCCAAACATCAATAGGATCACTCCACAACTCCTTGATTGAAGACTCCCATGTGACTTCAATTGATTTTGAACAAGTGAATTGGCATAACCACCGGAGGATGTAGTCTTAGTTATGGAGAATCTTACCCTTGCAAGAGAGAGACTTTCCCCGGATAAGGAAAATCAAGAGTTGGTCATAGTTATTGTAGAAGACAAACCACTAACAAGTGACATGGGGAAAAACATGGGAGAAAACAAAAATTCAAGAAGTGAATGAGGCATACTTGATTGAGTCTGAACAAGTAACCTCTTTTCACAAGGATGAATGGTCATATAAATAAAGAGCACTTCAAGGGGCGAAGTTAAGTCATGCAATAAGGTTGAAGCAATCTTTAGATCCTCATGTACTGAAATTGAACAACTCATGTCCTGGGTTGTTCCCTTGGAGGCCTAAGCATCGATGTTTGAAACTTCTATCATTTATGAAGGGTTTGATTGTGAAAGAATTAAGAATATGGAGATGGCCCCTAATGCCATATCACATATCTTGGAGTTTGACCAAATTTTTCTCAATGAATTCCCCGGTAAGCTCACAAACTTCACATTTTTCAGAATCAACTATGCAAGCTATGGCCGGAAGGAACATTTGTGGTTTCAAGCCGAAATGTTAGAAGAAGAAACAAACTCCAAGGTAATGAAACACAAAACTTCTTGTTAGATTGATGAACCCATCCAAGGCAATAAGAAGATGTTGGGAATTGAGGAAAATGTGGGTAAGAAACTTAAACCTTTTAATGACCCACCAGTGCATGTATTAAACTTAGATGATTCCCTTTGTAACTTGTTCCCTTGGAGGCCTAAGACAAGATGGTTCAAGCCTCCAACATGTATTCCTCCATGGCAAGTAAATTTGTGCTTTAATGGTAGTAGCTATGCAATTAGTAGCCGGGAGGAGCACACTCTCTTCAAGCCTCCCTAAGGTAAGTGATCAGGTACGTCAAGCTGGTGACATTAAACAAGCGCTTCTTTGGAGGTAACCAAAGTAATATTTGATGTTTTGTGTTTCTTGTGCTCTTAGTTTATTTTAATTGTTTTCTTAGTGTTGTGTTTGTTTAGGTGGTGGTGCTCTTGATAAATTTCTAGTTTGAATCTCGGTGTTTTTGGTGCATTCTTCATTGCTTATTTGTATTGTCAATTGTTAGGGTGGCAAGCCTAATTATTGGAATTTTTGTAAATTAGAGAAAACTGAGTTCTGAAGCAATCCAGGCTGAGCACAAGCTAAGCACACTTGTACTTCCCAAGGAGCACGATTTGCATGCTCCTTGAACGACCGTGCTTACCCTGATTCCCTGTTATTTCTGATTGGTTTTTATTGTTTAATGCATGGCATTTTAGCGAGAATGAGAGCCACCACAATGATTCTTGAGCATCACCATTCTGTTTTTTTCCTTTTTTTGTTTTCCTTTTCTTTTGTCTCTTATTTTTCTTTTTCATGAGCTTCACTTGTGCCACTTTTTGCTTTTAGGATGTGAGCCATATGGAAACAAGGAACCTACATGTTGATTGCGGTCACATCACTCCTCGGGGCAGAAAAGTTCCTAAAACTCCTCCCCAAATTTTTGTGTCCTTGATTTATTTCTTCATGATGCATTCATACATTGAGGACATGTACGGTTTAAGTGTGGGGGAGGGTTTTACTTTTGTATTCATTGTGATGAGGCATGGCTTAGGATGATCTATGTTTTTGTTTTGTGGAATTTCTAAGTTTAGGGGGGCCCTAGTGTGTTAGTGTATTTTCATTGAGCTTAATTATTAGTCTCAGTCTTGTTTTGGAAACCCCATTACTTCTCATTTTACCATAATTGTGGAGCCACTTGTGCATAGGGAATGCATTAGCTAAATGACCATTAGTGCCCTTTGTAAAAAAAAAAATAATTGGAAAGTCAGATTCTATATGGGATGCCCTACCGGTTATTTGTAAAAATTTTGTGAAAATATAGTAGAAAGAGCTATCACCTAGAAGAGTGAAAGATGATATTGAGTAGTCAAATTTTGGGCATTACAAGTGTACATTTGATGACTTACAAGGAGAGAAGGCTACCTCTGGGGTGTATGAAGCAACTACCCAATTAGTATAGTGTGGAATAAGGTCATTGTTTGCTAAACTGATCCAACAATGCATGGGGCACATAACTTGGGGTAATCACACACACACGGGGAATTTAGGGTAAGGATGAGACTTATCATTTTCGATCAGCTGAACACACTCTAACAACTGGTTTCCCTCCACACTCTTGAAAATTCCATTACTGAGATTAGAGGTCAAGCAAATGTTCAAGTGTGGGAGTATGTGATGAGTGCATTTCATATAGATATTTCTATGCCCTTTTCATGTATTTATGTTGTATTTAAGCGGTTATTTGTTGTGACTCGATGCTCCTATGGGTATTATTGTATAATTGTGCAAGAAAATAGGTCCCTGTGCAAAAGAAAAGGATTCGATGCAATTACAATGTGAAAAGAGATCAAAACGCATTGAGGTATTTGGGTATGTCATATGTTAATGTGGACTAGCGACGTCACTCTAAAAGTTATGTCAACATAAAATTTAATGGCACTTGGATGAATGATGTGGCCTTTGAGAGTAACAATGCTAGCCCACATCAGCATATGATGTGTCAAATGCTCTCCAAGTGATTTATCTAGTGTTCACATCTGACATTTCTCACTGGAATCCCTCGAATATCCTCTCGTTGAAATCAAATCGAAGTAGAACGATAAAAAAGATACAAATTGAAGTTTGGTATCCAAAGTGAAACTTGGGTATAGTTTGGTGACCTCTTAAGATTTTTACATTAAGTAAATCCTAAGCCTCAAACCCTATGCCCTAAACATGTGTGTTTGCGGTTTACAATTTAGGATTTAGGGATGGGGTTTACAGCTTATCGTTTACATCTTGATAAAGAGAAATTAAGCTGTTTTTTTATAAAAAAAAGAAAAAGAGAGTGAGATAAACAAAGAATGACATAACTGCTGACATGGATGCTAATTTGGTATCAACATCATTCGAACTACGAATTCGGACTAAATATCGTTATTGTTAGTTTATAGAATTAGTTTGGATTGATTATTGTTTCCTAATGAAAAATTAAATATAAACATACTTGTGCTATCCCTTTAAAAAAATAGAGCAAATTAATAAAAAAACACAACCCATAATCTATTTACACATTAAAACCATGGTTGTTAAAACTTAAAACCGGACCGGCCCGATGGGTTCGACCAGAAAAACCAGCAATTTATTTATTTATTTCCTTTTTGAGACATGAGAGAGGGTGAGAGTCCCACGAGATTATTCATTTGTTTTAATATTTTATATTTAAAAAATTAATGATATTATATTAAATTAAAATTCTAAATATTAAATTTAATTGTAATACATATATTTTAAAAATATATATATAATTAAAGTTTTAAATATATTTAATTAATTGTGTTTTTAATTATTAAAATATAGGTTATATTATTTTTATCATTATTAATTATTATAATATTTTTTTAACATTTTATTATTGACCCCGGTTCGACCCGGTCGAATCCATCGACCCCTGAACCCTGGGCTTGGTCGGGTCAATACCTGGGTCGAGTTTGACAACCTTGACTAAAACTATTAATGACATACATAATGAAATTATTGATATGCATATAAATGATTGTAGCATAAATATGTATAGTAAATGATATAAATAAATTATATTATTTTCATTGAAATTATATGATAATCTAGAACTAAAATGACCAAAAATTAACACAAATGAAGTTGCTTATATGAATTACTTAAAAAATTTCTTACTCAATTTTTTTTTCATATTATTACTTGATATCTGAGTTAGTGTCATCTACTGTAATTGAATTATCATCTTCTACAATAGTTGTAAGCACTCACAAGCCCACAACAATTTATGAAGTAATAACAATTTTATTGGACCTGATACCTAATCAATCAAAACCATCACACAAATTAGTAAAGATAACAAAAGAAATAGTAATTGAAAAAAATTTTAATTAAATAATTGATAAATTAATGAAAACTTGAGCTGGCTATAATATATATACTATAATATTAAAAATAAGATAAAATAGGAAATTTATTATTGTAAATTTTATAATTTGATAAATAAAAAACTTTAATTTATCCTAAGATAAATTTATTTAATATTTATATTTTGAAAAGTTATTTTAAAAAATATTAAACTAATAAGTGTGATATGATATTTATCATTATTGATTTTATGTGTTTTATATATCATGAAGAACATAATATTTGATTTTTTGAATTAAATAGTAAGATAATTATTTTATATTATAATTATTTAATATTTATTATTATAATATTTTATATTTGTTTTTGGAGGGAAAAAATTTCATGAGAGCATGACACGTGTCACTTTTGTCTTCTACTTTAATGTATTACTAGTGTTGTGCCTGTGCCATGCATGGGAGGAATGAACACAATAGATGATGTTAATAATAGTGTTTGCACCAAAAACATAATTATCCTTGAAACTTAATTTATTCAAAGCTTTAGAAAACAATAAACTTAATCTAAATTAAAAAAAAATTTGTTTATTAGTTTTTCCATTATTGGCCCATTGAATGATTTTCTCCAATTTCTTTTAAAAAATATTTTAAAGACCAAATTAAGAGTTTAAAAATAAAAGAAATTCCCCCAATCTATTAACATAGTTCAAAAATGGATTCAAATTGTTATTTATATGGTAGAGTGAATAATGAATAATAAATATGTTATATATATGTGACTGTATATATATACTAATATATTATTATAGAATATCTGAATCAAATAAGACAAACAATTAGATTATATTACCTTGTTAGTATTTTTAGAGAATGTCTACAAATAGTTGATGCAATTGCTATTAGCAATGAATTATGATAATCCAATCACCTACTCCACAGAGTCGCAATTTCTCATCCTGCTTTGGTTTTATTTATTATTAAAGTTTCTTGTTTGTGTTTGATTATTATTACATTAATCAAGGTTTTGTCAATATATGAAAATATCAATAATGTTTTTGAATTACAAATATTTTGTGAAATTACAATTTGCTTTAAAATTTTGGTACAATATAAAGGATAGTTTGTGTTTGATTAGTATTAAGCAATTAATCATACTTTTATCAATTACTTTAAACTATCAATAATTTTTGCAATTACAAATATTTTTGAAATTATAAATTTGGTTTCAAAGTTTAGTTTGATTTAAAAGATTATGAAAATATCATATTAATTTTTCATATATTGAATATAATTTTACTATTCATCCACAAATTTACATATTTATATATATTGATAGTTCTTAGCATAAATTATTTATTATTTCTAATGTTTTTCAAAGTCAATCAACTACATGAGAAGATTTTATTCACTTGGTCGAACTATGTACTCCTCTAATCTCAAAATGCATATATATATATATATATATATATCTATGATATTTGGTATTAGATGGTTAAAAAAAGAAGGTATATATACCCCATATATATGCACTACAATTCCCTTTAATAGTATATAATTAATTGAATTAATATTTTAATTAAACTACATCTTCATAGTATATATCTGCTTTACTTCTTTCATTTAGATTCAATAAGTAGGAAGCAACTAACCATCCTCCTTCCAAATACTTGCCCGCCGATCAAATGAACTTGTTGCAAGTAGTTCCCCTTCTCCCTGTATGATAAAGAAAAGTCCAGTAGTTTACTCCAAGTTAAGAAAATCACTACTATGCAATAAGAGAATACATGTTGTGTGAATAAATTCATTAGAATCATTTAGATTGATGATTGCTGAAAAAATATTATATCTTCTACTAAAAGGGTGGAAAGGAATTACTTTAGTTCTCAACAAAAATATTAGAATATTAATTAAAATTGCATGATGGAGGTGTTGATAGAAAGAGAGAATAAAACTCACATTCCAGGCGAGTGTGATGATTGACCCACTTTGCTCATAGGTTTTAGCGTCATAATGAATAAGAAAATGCACCCTTGGAATTGAACCATGCATACTAGAGAAGTCATCTGGAATTTGCCATATTCGTGGCATTGAATTCCAAGACCTATCAGTTTAAGAAGTGAAGTCCTATAAACCACTCTACCAAACACAAACAAGGCTAACATGCAGATCTTAATGCTTGCTAAAATATCCTTAAATAGATCAAAACATCATTAGCATAATTGTACAAGTCGTAATGTAATTAAATCCCATAATGTCTAGAAAAAAACTTAATTTATGAGGGTTCAAGGTCCTATGCCAACTCATGTTAGGTAACTTCAAATTGAGGTTAGACAATGTTCATCGTATTTTAGGGTTGATCTTGCATCTTGCATATTTTTAAATGTTGTTTATATACCTTTTAGATCTAGGATTATAAGTCAGACTGGAAGTTCTCATTTTCATGATTGATATCAAATTTGCACAAGGTTCAATTATGAAAACAATGTAAACAAACTCAAACCGAAGAATGTTAGTTTAACACTTATTGAACAAATTGTAAAAGAGCATGTTGAAATCAACAACCATACAAAAAAGAATCCTAGTATTAAAAACTCATACTATTTGATCAAAACTCAAACAGACAAAGTTTAGGGAATATTCTAAATAAATAAATAAATAAAACAAAATGAAATCAAGGAAAAACTTTAGAGCATACCACTTCAGCATAATCATATGAAAAATTGTCTTAGGAGAAGTTAACCATCAAGACATCAGCAGACATAGGTAGGTCATAATGTCATAAATCTATTTGTTCTGGGGATAAACTTTTAGAGATGCGTAACCAGCAAGTATTTACATTTTTTTTCTATTTTTAAATCAGAAAAACTTTGAAAGTTTTTCAACTTAGCTATCTACCTTTGATCAATTCTTAGGACTAGTTAGAAAAAGCATTAAGGTAACATAAGGCCTTCTTTCAGTATATGTTATCGTCAACAGGAAAAGTAGGTCATAACTACACTTGTTCCAGAGTTTGGATTGTGGGAGATGCCTCAATAGTCATATGCATTTCCTCCTTGGTCACAATAAAATTTGCAATAAGCTTTCTAGTTACCAGTCTACCTTATCGTGTATATTCAGAACTAAACAAATTAAGGATCTCTATCATATTAGATTGGTGAACCTAAACTGACAAATGTTCATGAATGGCATGTACTAATAATAACTTCATATCAAGAATAAGAAATTCTTTGGACATTGTACAATGAGTTAGTTGGTTGCTTGCATAATTTGAAAGGAAGGAATCAACTGGCTAACTTGTTGAATATTATCAGGCAATGGCATAAGAATAGCATCTATAAAGTACAATTAGGGGAAGCTATTCATTAATAAATGTTTGAAATCATCTAGTGGAATTAAGAGAAATGGCAAAAAGAAATACAGTGATCAGTACGTCAATATGATATAGAACACCGGTACAAGGAATTTTGGCTTTCAAAGAGTCAATGTAAGATAAAGCTCTAATTGAGAAAAGAATATTGAGAGAAAACTATATCCACCCAACTGCGAGAAGAGAATCCGTTGGACTCCAAGCATAGGAAAAAACCTAGAAAACAAAAGGCATATCTAAGCCAGAAACTTGATAAGTCACTCCTCTACTCCTTCAATATTCACCGGTACACTGATCATTCAATTTCTAACTGATACAGCAATACATAAGCATATTTTGATGGGCCAATTCATTTCACTTTGAACACTAGGGAACCTGTAATCGAAATAGAGTTTAGTCATGGTGACTATATAGCTAGTGGATCAGATGAGCAACGTTTACTGATATGGAAAGTCAAAGATGGGACAATTGTGACGTCCTGTAGTGGCTGTGATCCTACAGTTTATAATCTTTCTTGGAATAGAGAAGGCAACAAAAAGCAGCAGGTTACAAAAATGGCACTATCTGTGTGATTTGCTTATGGTAGATTCTTTTTTTGTGCATTGACAGGCTATGCAACCTTCCTAATTTTTTCTCAATCCATCTGACACATATTGATCCTTTTGTTTTTGTTTTTGTTTTTTTTTAGCTTTTTCTCATCTCATTGATCACAAAAGACATTGGTATACCTGATTCTTTTAGTAAATATATATAGTTTTTTTCCTTATTTTATTATTAGTTTTTTTCGTTGCATGCTATTTTTTTTATAGTTGATTTATACACCAAGAATTGAGGGTACCCAAGGAAATAAGGTGTTTTCTCGTTTTCGATGAACATACAAGCTTGAATGGTTGAAACAATGCTATCACGCTCTTAACCTATGTTATACTAGCATCAACAACAACAATCCACTCGGTTTTCCCACAAAAACTTCCTTTCACTCTCTCAAAATCAATTGTACTTTCTTTAGGGGAGAATCATTTCTACTCTGCTTTTTTGTTGTTGAGATAAGCTTTTCTCATCTTTTCGTTGATTCCTTAATTCTAAAGTGCCTTTTAAAGTCATTCATATTTTTTCAACGTTTTCCCTAATCTTCTCTTTCTCTCCTTAGTAACTATGTCAAGGATATACATGATCTCTAAACCATTCCATCTTAAGTTTGGTTTGCGTTGCATGCTAACTAGGGTTTTCCTTCCTATGAGTTGTATTAGCCCCGATCTTTAGATGTCTTAAAGAAGCAACAACACCACCCTCCGGGGCTATGTACTTTGTGTGTATTCCTCACGAACCATTTGCCTAACCTGCATTTATGCTTTGTATTTGCTTTGGATTCTTTGCCGAAGATGTTGGCATGCGATCAATTATGCATGCAATTGTGTAAAATTCAAGGTTACTACTTATGGTGTTTGATTAAATTTAAATGCACTGGATTTGCTTTGGATTTTCTTTGCTGAAGATATTGGCATGCAATCAATTATGCATGCAATTGTATAAAATTCTTTGCTGAAGATGTTGGCATGCAATCTATTATGCATGCAGTTGTGTAAAATCGAAGGCTAGTTATGGTGTTTGAGTGAATTGTTTAAATCATATTGGTATAATATTCATATGTAAAGGGTATCAAAGATTTATTTTCAAGTGAAAGCGTAAAAATGTTGTATGTACTATTACAAAGAGGATATTGATCACTAAACCAATGCAAAGTATATATTAAATTAAATATAGTTCTTAAGTTTGAATTTAATATATAGTTAGGGTTGTAAATGAGTCAAACTTAATTGTGCTGATGAGCTTCGCTCAATTTTACTTTTGAAAACTCAAGCCCAACTTAGTATTAAATTGTATTAAGTCAATTTTGAAGATTTGAATCCAGCTCAATTTTGTTTGAAAATACGACTATATGTATAACTTACAATTAACACTGTAAGTTATAAATATTTTTAATAAATAAAAACTTACATTTTCAAGGGATTTTGAGCAACTACAATAATACAATCAAAATTAAAGAAACACAAATTTCTTACTCCATAATATACCATTTATTAGATATATGTATAGCACCAATAGCCCTTAAATGTAAAAATACAATGCTAGATAATTTAACTTTTCATAACAATGACATAAAGGAAATTCTTTAACTAAATGTTATTTAAAATAGTATTAAATCTTGATTCTCCATAGAAATTGTGATTTCATATACCACTAGCATAATGTTTGTAAATGACATAGAAATTATAAAATTTGATATGTAATATTTATGAAAAATTGCTTTATTAGCTATCTTACATGATTTTGTTCTTTGACACCATGCAGTGTTAACTGAGGTATGTAGATTAGGCCCAAATATTGACCCGATCAAACCCAAGAGTAGGGTTAATAGGTTCAACTCACGATCAATAATAAAAACATTTAAAAAATATATTATAATAATTAATAAAGAGCAAATATAATATTAAAACAATAATTATAATATAAAAACAACTACTATTTAAATTGATAAATGGCCATATATTCATTAGTGTTTTCTAATTATGCCATTTATTTTATTTTTGAATTAGTTTTCAGTTTTATATATTAATATATAATTATTGAACTTCTATGCCGATTTTTATTTATTTATCTATTTATTGGTTGGTTTTGTTATAATTGATAAGAAATTTTACTCACTAATTCTTATCCTTTTATAACGATCTCAATATTGAGTCATTGTTTTTATGTTTTTAAATTTATTTTATTTTTTTATTGAGTTGGAATACTT
>NC_052488.1:9648839-9731109 GCF_009730915.1 Dioscorea cayenensis subsp. rotundata | reverse complement strand
GCCGGCTTATCTGACAGCCGGTTTAAGAGCGAGGTGAAAAATTCACCGCTAAAACTATGGCGGTTTTAACACTTTCTATAAGTGTCTGAGTGTAGTGTAAGTGCATGCCTAGGGCTGACCCTACATCTACCAGTGCTGCTACCTCCACTACCGTTTTTGAGTAAAAAAAGTAAAAACTGAGAAAAAGATAAGAATTCTTTCGCTCCACGCCAAGGACCACAACAACAAAGACCACTGCAACCACAAACACCGTCACAATAATCACCACAATGGACCATGAACACGAGAACGAACTACACCATCACCATAACGGCAAACACTACTACAATAACAATCAACACCACACCAACCTCCGCAATAATAATCAGCGGCCACTATTCCATTATCTGTAGAACGCCTTGACTTCGTGAATATTAGCCTCAATTTGATTTCTTGACAAATTTATGTGATATATTTTATCAGTTTTAAATTGAATTTTATTGATGAGAGACTTTTGTTCTACGTTATTACGTGGCTATTTCATACTAGTTTTGTTTGTTATGCGTTTGTTATGTTTTCACTTTATATATGGTGAGTTGAGTTATTTAAATGATAAGAAGAATAATTATTTGCTCATCTCTCACTCCCTCTATTTCTCAACCTTCCTATCTTCCTCAATTTTCTCTCTATCTTCTCTTGTTCTGACCACCACCCTTGGCTTGCATCATTTTTGGTGTTTTCATTTAGAGCCGTTGACTGAAGGAAAGATGACATGAGATAGAGCTTGGAAGGAGCAACTATCCCATTTCTTTGACCAGTTGGTCCATTATGACAACGTCCTCAAGGAGCAATTATCACACTAGAGCATCATTCTCTCTATGCTTAAGGCGCTTGTCCACAGCAGCACAAGAACATAATGAGACTTTCAAAATGATACAAAAATCTCTCGCATCTCCGTTACCATTACTCATGAGCTCAACAACAACTGTGCCTCCATCCATGATTGTTGGAGCGCCAAGCACAATGCAACCACTGATAACGACATGACTGCCAAAGTTGAAAGTGCCTTAGTTCACTGGTGAAAATGTCCTCAAATTGTAAAATCATATTTCTTATTGAATTTATGTTTTCCTATGAAGACATGGTTGTATCTTCTCAATTTCTTGTAAATGAGTAAATTGATATTTTCTTATTTTATAAATCACATAGATATTAATCACGTGAAAAAAAAATTAATAACGAAAAAATATATAAATCCTATACATATCTAAAATATATATACACCTAAATAGTATAAAATAATATATATATGGTATATAAAAATATAATATTTCTTAATGAAGAGAGAAATTTTTACAAAGAGCTTTTTAGGCATATTTTCATTTTGATATATTTAATTTAAGAAATTTTAAAGTATGCGCTCATATTTTAGCAAACACTTACTCGCAAAGATGTCAATTTTTTTAAAGGGGTAAAAAAAGCTTTGATACATCTGGATTTTAATCCCACTTAAAGTGGGAGATACCCTATTTCTAATTTTAAAATTCATTGGTTTCATCACGTTAGTTGAACACTATTACATAAAAGAGAATTAGATATGTTTTGTCATAATAATATGTAATTACTCATTCTTTGGAATCAGTCACAATTTTCCATCTCAATGCTATTTGTAGGGACGGAACCAGGACTTGATGATAAAGGGGTTGAAGCCTAAAGGCAAAACAAAAAAATAAAAAGTAAAAAAATAATTTAACAAAATAATTATTTTAAATGAAGAATAATGTGCTAATATAACCAAAATTTGAATACACATATTAAAAAAAAAGTATAATTTAAAATTTTGTTATTACCGATAGAAAAAATATATGAGATTTTCAATAATTCAACTAATAATAATACATCTCAAGTTTGTATTTTTTTTTTTAAATATGGTAAAATTGATCCTCCTCACTACAAACAACCAAAATACTGTTTATAAAAAAAACTTTTGTTGTTTCACTCTAGAATATATGGTACATTATAACATATATGTATATATGTTAGGCCTCATGATCAATTCAGACTTTTTTAAAATTACTAAAATTTGTATATAAGATTTATTTTATTAAAATTTTGAAATAATAGTAATTTTTAAATTTAAAAATAAAATGTGAAAAATGCAAAATTTGTATATAAGATTTATTTTTATTAAAATTTTTGAAATAATAGTAATTTTTAAATTAAAAATAAAATGTGAAAAAAATGCACCAATGGGATTTGAACTTGGTGGATCAAAAGATCCCAAAACTTATGGGTAAACCAACTAACCACTCAAACACATTCACACTCCACACTTTTATGTTTCCAAATATTGTATTTTACATTCAATTAAGTATAGAAAAATCGAAAAACTACCAAATCTTATATTGTTTAAAAAGTATTATTTCCGCCGTGAGGGAGGAGCTTCCACTTCTAGCCCTGGTTCCGCCCACAGCTATTTGTAGTATCATTTATATCATCCCAAGGTTCTATTACTAATATTAATATTTATAAAAAAGACAAAGAGTTAAAAAATAATTAAATATTATAACTATTTGTTTACTAACAATATTATTTTAATAAATCCTGGAGTTAAAATAATATATATAATTAAATACTAAGAATGTAATATCAGAACACTCACCTATATTCTCATCCATACTCTACAAAACAATAAAAAATTTCTATTCACACCCTTTTATAGTATGTTAATTTATCCCTTTTCAAACAACAAAATATATTTTTTTTTTGTCATTTTTTTTAATCCTAAAATGGACAAGGCATAGCACTGCTCATAGGCATCAAGCAATGGATGACCCAACTCATGAAAAACTCGTCAAAATGCACACAATACGAAAAAAAGTACATAGCAACACCAAAGATTTGTGAGGTTGCTAAAGTTTCCTCCTTGCAATATTTTAAAGAGAAAATTACTGTTTACCCCTTAAGAATTTTAAAACTACCCAAATAGCTCATGTGAATTTTGAGTACCTCAGACAACCCTTCCTTTATTGTTTTACTTTCTTTTTGCCCCTTGCAGGTCACTAGGACTGGCTCCATGTTATGAAATTCCATCATTGCCCTTAAAAATGGTGGCAAAAGAACCTCCCAATCACATCATGTTAAAATTTTTTGCATACATTTTTTCATTCTTTCTGCATTACTTTTTGTTAAATAGAAACAGAAACAAAAGAATATGTTAAACAGAGAACTCATTTTTTTAAACAGAAACCTCATTTCTTAAATAAAGAACTCATTTTTTTAAACAGAAACCTCATTTCTTAAACTGAAACCTCATTTCTTAAACAAAAAACTCATTTTTTAAACAAAAACATTGATATTTAAACAGAAAAACAAATATTTATGTGACAAAATAATCTTGGGTATAAAAACCAATTAATCTTAGCCACTCGTACATATTTAAATAGAAACAACGATGTTTAAGCACTTTTTTAAATGTAAACACAATATAATAAACTAAAACATCAATAGTTAAACAAAGACAACCAAGCATAAAGACGACCTTTTTTTATTATATGGAGATAACGATATTTATATTAAAAATTTAACAAGTTTATGGAAAAGAATTTATGTTAGCATGATTACATTATAACTACAAACAAACATATAACTAGAAACAAAAGAATTCAGGTTAGCATGAAGAGTAATGCATGTACTCATTTCTTAAACAGAAACCTCATTTTTTAAACAGAGAACTCATTTTTTTAAACAGAAACCTTATTTCTTAAATAGAAATTCATTTCTTAAACAGAAACCTCATTTCTTAAATAGAAAACTCATATTTTAAACAGAAATATTGATATTTAAACAGAAAAACCAATATTTACGTGACAAATTAATCTTGGGTATAAAATCCAATTAATCTTGGCCAATCGTACATATTTAAATAGAAACAATGATATTTAAGCACTTTTTTAAATGTAAACACAACATATTAAACGAAAACATCGATAGTTAAATAAAAGCATAAAGACGACCGTTCTTTATTGTATATAGATAACGATATTTACATTAAAAATTTAATAAGTTTGTGGAAAAGAATTTAGGTTAGCTTGATTACATTATAACTACAAACAAACTTATAACTACAAACAAAAGAATCTAGGTTAGCATGAAGAGTAATGCATGTACTCATTTCTTAAACAAGAAACTCATTTTTTTTAAACAGAAATCTCATTTCTTAAACAGAAAACTCATTTCTAAAACAGAAACCTCATTTCTTAAACATAAAACTCATTTTTTAAACAGAAACATTGATATTTAAACAGAAAAACCAATATTTACGTGACAAATTAATCTTGGATATAAAAACTAATTAATCTTGGTTACTTGTATATATTTAAATAGAAACAACGATGTTTAAACACTTTTTTAAATGTAAACACAATATATTAAACAAAAACATCGATAGTTAAATAAAGATAACCAAGCATAAAGACGGCCGTTCTTTATTATATGGAGATAACAATATTTATATTAAAAATTTAATAAGTTTCTGGAAAAGAATTTAGGATAGCATGATTACATTATAACTACAAACAAAATAATTTAGGTTAGCATGATGAGTAATGCACACTGGCGGAACCAAAAATGAAATTAAGGGGGGCTGAATTAAATTCAAAAATATATAAATATAAAAAAATTATATTCATTTAAATTTAAAATTTATAACAATTAATATTTTTCAAAAAATATAAATACATCAAAGTTCTAATGACTATCTCGACGAGGTGGGAGTTGAATCCTTCTACTTTGTATATTTTGAAATCTCAACAAAATAGCTTCATCATCGATTGTTTCAAACACCTGTCGTTCAGTGTAGCATATCATCATATCATTCAACCATTCATCTCCTATCTTATTGCGCAACTCAGTTTTGATAATATTCATTGCTGAGAAAGCTCTTTCAACTGATGTCGTTGCCACGGGTAAGATTAAAGCCAATTCAATAAGGCGATAAACTAATGGAAAACCAAATGCATTCTAGTTTCAACTAGCTTCACAACAAGACTTGCAAGATCATGACATTCAATAAAATCAGAACTCCTTCTAACATCATGAATGTAGGTGTCAAGTTGCTCTTTCAAGACTTGAAGATCTTGTACAGAAAAATCATAAGCTTAAATCTCAGCAAGGCGAAGTAGGTTACCATGATGGGATCTAGAAAATGAGTCTCTTGGATGAAGGCATGATATGCAAGTTAGCAATTCTTTAGTGATCTCACTGAACCGACCGTTCATATCTATAGCAATTAAATCAAGAACCGCAATAAAAACTTTAGCATGATAATGATGGTAATAAGTAATCCAATGTCCTTCACGCTTAAAACGACCCAGAACTGGTATTGTATACTTCATGTTGGGTACTGGAATATACATTTTAGCACAAAAGCTACCAACCTCTTCAAATAACTCATCCCATCTGTTATCTCTCAAAATCTTGTATACGATCTTTCACAGTATCAATTAACGCCATGGCATTAACAATGTCTTGATCTTTTTGTTGTAAAGCATTTGATAATTCATTTGTGATCCCCAATACTTTTATCATCGAATGCAAAACAAATACAAATTCAAAACTCTCCATTTTGCCAATCAAATTGGATGCAATACCTTTTTGATCTACAATAGTCCCATCATGGCACACATTTTGCAATACCTCTAAAACTGATTCCCACATAGTCAACAAACGGATTAAAGTTGTACAATGTGAACCCCAACGAGTATCTCCTGGTTTTACAAGATTTATCTCTTGATGCTTGCCTCGTCCTGCAAAACTCTTCCCAGTCTCCAATCTCTCTACAATTTTTTGATGGTGTATTTGAAGTAATGTGTCTCTTCTTTAGCATGAAGCACCCACAATATTCAATCATACTAGTATAACAAAAAAAAATTAGAAACAACCAAAATACTCTTGGCAACTGAGATAACCACCAATTGTAGTTGGTGGGCAAAACAATGGATGTAAAACGCAGAGGAATTTTCATTTAAAATCAATGTCTTTAAACCATTAAATTCCCCTCTCATATTTGAGGCTCCATCATACCCTTGACCTCTCAATTTTGAAATTGATAAATTGTGATGAGCAAATAATTTATCTAAAGTTACTTTTAGTGAACATGCCAAAGTATCACTTACATGTTTAATAGCAAAAAAATCTTTCAACAACTTGTCCCTGCTTATTTACAAATCTTAGAATTACAGCAATTTACTCTTTTATTGACTTATCTCGAGACTCATCAACAATTAGTGAGAAGTTCCTAATGCCAATTTCATTAATAATTGCTAATGTTGTTTCTGTTGCGCATGCATTCACTAACTGTTTTTGAATCAAAGGAGAAGTTAATCGATTATTCCTAGGAGCATTTTCATTAATAACACTTCTAATTTTCTGAACCTTTTTTGCATACCAATTGAATATCTCTAGAAAGTTCCCCCTATTTTTGGAACTAGAAGACTCATCATGACCACGAAAAGCAAGATCTTGTACCAAAAGAATTCGACCAACATCCAAGACAGCTGTCAGTCGAGAACGATAATCATTCTCCATTTGACGCCCATGAGAAAATAAGACATGTAACACACTTTGTTTTTGATTTTTGAAATCCTCACAATGTCGTCTAGCATCATTGTGTGCATTGTTCACTGGACCTACATGTTGATTAAAAGCTTCAAGTGCTTTTCTCCAATTTCTATATCCTCTTTTTGTAAAAATATCATTTGTACCTTTTTCACTTCTATCTTGCCTGAGAAGATAACGATAAAAGCAATAGGCTTTGTCTTTTGCTACACTGTATTCCAACCAATCAAACTTCCGAAACCACACTTCTTGAAAGCGCCGCATTTCTTTGCCCTGCAGTTTTTTTAGGAAAGTTATATTCAAATGGCTGACATGGACCTTTCAATAGATATGTTCTTCGAACTTGATCACTAATCCCCACATCATACTCTTCAATTAGTTGTCGAAGTCCAGGATCAACGATGATATCATTTAGATTAAATTCAACACAAATTCTTTTTTGTGTTATAACCCTTTGTTTCAGAAGAAACATGTGTTCTCAATTCATTACTTTTTGGTTTTAGGTGTAAAAATAACTCTATATATCTACATAATTAGCCATTGTCACAATTAATAATTAATAACTAAAATAACAAATAATGCAATTTAAAAACTTTTCACAATTCACAATTTAATTCAATTATTTGATACAATAATTATTTAAAAATAATTTAATAAATAATCTAAATTTTGACATAATGAATTAAAAAAATATCTAACCAATATTGTTAAATATTTTTTTCATACCATATAATCAATATTGAACAATTATTTAACAAATATCCAACAAGTTTTCAACTATCAATTTTTTTTAGAATAAATAATTAAACAAATAATTAAACAATTAAATTAGATTAGGTATAAAACAAATAATGAACCATAAAACATAAATAATTTTTAAAAAAATAATTTAATGAATAATCTAAATTTTTCACAACAATCACTTAAAACAAATATCTAACAATTTTTCTTAAACAAATTCACAATAAATTTTTTATAATAAATAATTAGTCAAACAAATATTCAAAAATTATGCAACAAATATCCAACAATTATTTGGCAATAAATAATTAAAAAATTAATTAAAAAATTAAATTAAATTAGAGTATAAACAAATAAAAAGTAAAAATCTCTGATAAATATGAACATCCAAGGAAAGTAATACACCACATGAAAGTATAACATCCTAGTGGATCCATCTAATATATGCCAAAATGTTTAAATATCATACACGTCTCGAGGAAAAATACCAATATAAACTACCTAGCGAGTTCATGCTTTCACACTAATGATGTGATGTCACCTGGGGGGTGAGTAACTAAGTTACTCGAGTGAGGGGCTAAACATGGAGCTATATCTTATACATCAAATAAAATAAAATTCTAAAAAAATAGGATTCAATTCTCAACAATAATAAAGATATTTTTGAATAACAAGTATAACATAAGCAAATTAACTTCCCTCAATGGTATGGAAAAATGAATAAAACTTTTGAAATCATCTACAAAGTCATACAAGTTTGAAATCCAAGTTTAATAAATCCTTTTTAATAGCTCAACAATTCAAAATGTGAATAATGTGAATAAATAAATAAATCAACTATCGATAGTTTCAAGAATAACCTCAAAAACCCTCTATTTCAAAACCATGGGCGCAGTTAGGTTAGGAGCCACCAAGATGCACGTATCTCGGCATTGACCATTGGGAACTCGTGTGGTAATTCTTGAAAGGGTGATACCTTATCTGAGTACTCAACGCCACCCCCAACTAGGTTGGCTAGTGGAAACTATAACCCTCTACTGCATATTAGGGATCCACCCATGTCACCATCAAAGCATTTAAATAACAATCCAGCCCCTAGCCTCAATATATACATCAATATGATAGCATAATTCTCATCAAGAGATCACAAGTTTTCATATATGCAACTTTCACTCCAAGAGTGAATAACTTAATTATAACATCTTCAACGAAAACATTTTCATCAAGAACTTCATACGAGAGTATCCTTTGAAAAATATACTTCAAAAATAGCATCATCATAATGAAATTCAATTTGGTTATACATGCCCTTTTGGTCAATATAACAAGAATATCAAGTCCCTTGAAAATACACAAATCGAAAACATATATTTCAAAACATAGGATTTCCAAACCACAAGTAATATACAAACTTTGCCAATATTCATGAAATAAGCCAAGTCATAAATCATCATGATTTCTAAATCCCATGGAAAATAGTTCAAGAATTTTAGCAACAAGAAGTTTATCATTCAAAGGCAAGCAATTTAAGTAATAAAACATGCATGATTTATATCCCATAATTTCGTAAATCCCACTCATAAACATGGCAAGCTAAAACACCCAGGTGTTACTTCTCCACCGGCTCTTTTCCTTTGCTTGAAGTCTCACATCCTAGAAGCAATTAAACAACCCAAAACAAACAACCAACCATCATCAGCAAATTGATCAGTTGGAATGAAGGGCAATGCTCAAAATAGAAAGATGATTGCTTATAAGGTTTGCTAAGCACTCTAACAAGAAGATCTAACAAGAATGAAACTCTCACAAACCTCAAAACTAACAAGAAAAGCAAAACAAACTCAACTTGGTTCGGTGATACAGTACCCTAATCTACGAGATGAAAGATCTCTCTCAATCCTTCACCAAGTCAATGTTTTACAGCTTTAAACTTTGTCTAAACTTTAAATCTAAACAAAACCCAAGATTTTCCACCATAAACCCAAAGGAATTTGGTAAAAAGAGAAATAATAATAATAATAAGAAGAAGAAGAAGAAGAAGAAGAAGAAGAAGAAGAAGAAGGAACTTACATCCAAGCTTTACCAACCCTAAGGAAGCTCTTCATCAAGAGAGGAGGAGAAAGATCTCCATTTATTTCCTTTCTTGGAGGGCAAATATGATGATTTTGGAGAGGAGAAATGAAGGCTCAAGAGGAGGAGGAAGAAGGAGAGGAAAAAGGGCTCAAGAAGACCCTAGAAGTTCCAAGAAGGACATTTAAATAGGCCAAGACCGTGAGGCTTCATGGGTTGCCTTACGGCCACAAGGGAAGCCGTGAGGCCTCTTTGGAAGGCTTCACGGGCTCCCTTGTGGGCAAGGGAAGCCGTCAAGCCTCTCTAGATGGCTTTACAAGTTCCCTTGCCCGCAAGGGAGGCCGTGAAGGCCCTAAATCAGCCCCTTTGCTTGGGTACATCAAGTGCCCTCAAGGCTTTAGCCTTCCTTTAACCTTTCTAAAAAGCCTACCTCCACCTTTTTTTAACCTCCCAAAAAGACCTTAACTAAGGTCCTAACACAAGAGTACACTTAAAGGAACTTAAACACACAAGTTACACTCAAGAAACAAAAACATAAGAGGAGTAGGAAAAAGACGAACTTCCACATCCTCGCCCTCCTTAAAAGAAATTTTCGACCTCGAAATTTTTAGCATACCTCTAGCCTCAAACAAAAAGTGGATATTTACTCTTCAACACTTCTTCCGGTTCCCAAGTTACTTCTTCTACAACATCATTTCTCCAAAAGCACTTTTTACCATAAGAATCCTCTTTCATCGAAGAGTTTTTCCCTTGGCGATCAAGAATCTTCACCGGTTGCACTTCAAACTTCAAATCTTCTCTTAACTCCACTGGTGATGCTTCAAGACAATGAGAAAGGGTCGGGGATATACTTCTTCAACATGGAGACATGGAACACATTATGAATCTTCTACAACTCGGTGGTAACTCTAATCGATATGCTTTAGTTCCAATCCTCTCTAGGATAAAAAAAAAATGGACCTCTATATCGGGATTCAACTTTCCCCTGCCTCAAAACTGAAGTACCCCTTTCTATGGAGAGATTTGCAAGAATACTCTATCCCCAACCTCAAACTCCAAGAATCTTCTACCGTTGTTTGTATAGCCCTTTTGCTTTTCTTGAGCTGCTTTCAATCTATCTTTAATCATTTTCACTTTCTTAATAGTTCAATCAATCAATTCCACACTATTGAGCTTCCTGTCTCCCACTTCATCCCAACAAAAAGGAGTTCTACACTTCCTTCCATTCAAAAGCTTCATGTGGAGCCATACCAATGATTGCTTGAAAGATATTATTGTAGGCGAACTCCACCAATGCTAAGTATTGATTTGAACTACCTTGAAATCTACATCACAAGAACCCAACATATCCTTAAGGGTCTAAATTGTCCTTTCATACTAACCATCCGTCTAAGGATCATAAGCAGTGCTGAACATCAAAGTTTTACCAAGAGCTTCCTGAAATCTTGGCCAAAAATGAGAAGTGAATTTGGGGTCTCAATCTGAAACTATCAAAACTTGCACTCCATGCAACTTCACTATTTCATTAATGAACAACTTTGCCAATTTCTCCAAAGAATACTTAGTATGCACTACTAAGAAATGTACTGACTTTGTCTGCATGTCCACTATCACCCACATTGCATCAAAACCTCAAGGTGTTCATGGTAAACCAACCACAAAATCCATCGTCACATGGTCTCACTTCTATTCTGGGATTGGAAGATGTTGCAATAGTCCTGAAGGTCTTTGGTTCGCTACCTTGACCTGTTGACATTTTAAGCACCCACAAACCCTGGTATCTCTCTTTTCATCCATGACCACCAATAATTCTCCATGATTGTTCTATACATCTTGGTACTTCCAGGATGAACTGCATAAGCTAAAGAATGAGCTTCTTCCACGATAGCTTTCCTGAGCTCTGAATCTATTGGAACACAAACACGTCCTCGAAGCTTTAGAATTCCATTTTCTCTTAATCTTAACTCACTGGTCTCACATGCTTGCAACTTCTGCATTTCTTGCACCAACTCTTTATCAGTACCCTAAAATTCCTTGATACGCTCCATCAGTGAAGGTCTTACTACAAAACTGGCCACTAATGCTCCACTATCTTCAGTCTCAAGTTCTAATCTCAAACTCTTCATTACTGAAAGTAGTTGCAGATAGGATACCATCAAAGAAGACACTGAAGTAGACTTCCTACTCAAGGCATTAGCTACCACATTGGCTTTTCCTAGATGTTAATCTATGATAAATAATAATCCTTTATCAACTCCATCCATCGCCGTTGCCTCAAATTCAATTCTTTTTCGGTGAAGAGATACTTCAACCTTTTATGGTCTGTGAAAATCCGACACCTTTCTCCAAAGATATAATGCCTCCAAATCTTCAAAGCAAAGACTACCGCTGCCAACTCCAAATCATGGGTAAGATAATTCAACTCATGTTGCTTCAGCTGCCTAGAAGCATAGGCTACCACATTCCCTGATTGGATCAACACACAACCTAAACCTTGTCGAGAAGCATCATTGAAGACTACAAACTCTTTCCCACATTCTGGCAAAGTAAGCACTGAGCTATCGTCAAGCAATCCTTCAATGTTTGAAAGCTCTTTTCACACTTATCATTCTAAGAGAACTTCACTTCCTTACGAATTAACTTCGACAATGACAAGGCAATCAAAGAAAACCCTTCCACAAATCTACTATAATAACCCATAAGTCGAAGAAAACTTCGAACTTCGGTAACATTCTTCGGCCTTTCCCAATTAACAATGGCTTCCACCTTATTTAGACCCACAAAGATCCCTTCTCCTAGCACCATATGGCCAAGAAACCCCACTTCATAAAGCCAAAACTCACACATGGAAAACTTACCATACAACTGCTTCTTTTGGAGAATTTGCAAAACAACTCTCAAATGTTGAGCATGCTCACATTTGAAGGTGAATTGACCAAAATGTCATCTATGAACACAATGATAAACTTATCCAAATAAGGCCTGAACACCCTATTCATAAAATCCATAAAAGCTGCAAAGACAAGGGTCAGACAAAATGACATCACCAAAAACTCGTAATGGTCGTAACAGGTCCGACATGGCGTCTTTGGCACATCCTCTAAGTTAATCTTCAATTGATGATACCCAGACCGCAAGTTAATCTTAGAGAACATCTTTTCCCCTTTCAACTGATCAAACAAATCATCAATCCTTGGTAGTGTGTACTTGTTCTTGATTGGAACTTGATTCGAGTTGTTAGTAATCTATACACAACCTAAAAGACCCATCCTTCTTCTTCACAAAATGAACTGGTGCACCACAGGGTGATATAATTGGTCATATAAAACCTTTGTCCACAAGATCTTGCAACTGGTTCTTCAATTATCTCAATCTGCATGGTGTTATCCTATAGGGTGGTACTGAAATAGGGAGCCGTTTTAGGTAATAGATCTATAGAAAACTCCATTTCTTTTGTCTGCGGTGGCAAATCTACCGAGTACTTTAGGAATACATCAGGGAAACTCATTCACCATTGGCATCTCTTCTATAGATGCGTAATTAACTCTTGTACCCATGACATGAGCCAAAAACATAGGACAACCTTTGCTCACTAGTCTTTTAGCTTCCAAGAATGAAATCAAACATAAAGGCAAAGTCCTTCTAACACCCTTTAACACCACTGTAGGTCCTAAGCACTCGTTTATATATATTTGCATGTCCTAATTCAAATCAAATTAAAATTTTTAAAACCACATGTGACCCAATCATAATCAAATTAGGACAACATGTGGATAAGATAAATAAATTTTATAATATATGGATATATTCAAGATCACCCAAGAATACATATCCTGAGGCGATCTAAATATTAAAATCCAAAGATCAGCCTAGAGCACAGATCTCAAGGCGATCTAAATATATATATATATATTCAAATTCCTGGATAAGCCAAGAGCACCGATCTCGAGGCGATCTAAAATACTCAAATATCAAGATCTGCCGAGAGCACCGATCTCGAGGCGATCTAAATATTCAAATCTCCAAATCATCTAGAGCACTGATCTCGAAGCGATCCAAAATATACAAAATATGCAAATATTAAGATTAGCTGAGAGCACAGATCTCAAGGCAATCTAAAATAGTCAAAATCCCAAAGATCAGTCGAGAGCATAGATCTCGAGGACGATCTTAAAATATTCAAATCTCCGGATCGCCTAGAGCAAACTCGATAATCGAAAGCGATCCAAAATATACAAAATACCCAAATATTAAGATTAGCTGAGAGCACAGATCTCAAGGCAATCTAAAATAGTCAAAATCCCAAGATCAGTCGAGAGCATAGATCTCGAGACGATCTAAAAATATTCAAATCTCTGGATAAGCCAAGAGCACCGATCTCGAGGCGATCTAAAATACTCAAATATCAAGATCTACCGAGAGCACCGATCTCGAGGCTATCTAAATATTCAAATCTCCGGATAAGCCAAGAGCACCGATCTCTAGGCGATCCAATATACTCAAAATATCAAGATTTGACAAGAGCACAGATCTCGAGGTAATCTAAAAATATTCAAATATCCGGATCAGCCAAGAGCACATATCTCAAGGCGATCCAAAATATACAAAATATCCAAATATAAAGATCTGCTGAAAGCACAGATCTCGAGGCGATATATATATATATTCCAATCAGCCAAGAGCACCGATCTCGAGGTGATCCAAAATATACAAAATATACAAATATCAAGTTCAGCCGAGAAAACATATTTCAAGGTAATCTTAAATATTCAAATGCCAAGATCAGCCGAGAGCATAGATCTCGAGAAGATCCTAAATACTCAAATATCAAGATCTGCTTAGAGCACAGATCTCGAGGCAATATAATAAAGTACTCAAATTTCTAGCTAAGAGCACCGATCTCGAGGCAGTCCAAATTTCAAGACTAGCCTATAGCAGCGATCTTGATGCGACCACAATACCAAGATCAATCGCGAATACAAATCATGAGGCAAATATATATATATATATAACAAATATAATAAATTAAAAGAAAATAAAGATAATAATTAATTAAATAAAAATAGGATAAAAGATAAAAAAAAAGCAACTAAAAAAAAAGCAATTAAATAAATCAAATCGTAAATATATATATATATATATATAATAAGATAAATTAAAATAAAATCAGGCTATATATATATATAATTAAAATAAAATAAAATCCAATAATAAATTAAACAAAAAATCAATCAAATCAAATAATAATCATAAATATATATAAATAATAAATAATACAATATATATATATATATATAATAGCAAATCAATCAATCAAATCAAGTAAAATAAAAAAAATAATATAATATATATCTTTTAAAAAAATAATAATAAAATAAAATAAAATAAAATAAAATACATATCTTATAAAACTCAAATCAGATAAAAAAAAGGATAATGTATAATAATATAAAATAAATAAATAAAATGATATATAATAATATGCATATATAAACCAAACCAAATAAATAAAGTAAGTAAATAAACGTATGTATAGATGATAATAATTATATTAAAGATAATATAATACATATATAATAAATTAAAATAAAATAAAATAATATATATATATATATAATAAAGGATGACGCGGTCACCCCATGATATGGATAACTTCACCACGTCGCTCCACGATCTGGAAACCGTTCCACGTCGCCACGAAGACATGATGGCTTTTAAAAGGGATAAGGTGGTTCAAAGAACGAGAGGGGGGAAGATCCTGGGATTCTCAAGAGGGGATTCTGGGCTTCTCTCGGCCAAAGATATTCAAGAAGAAGAGGACGGGGACTGACGGGAGAAAGACGAAGGAGAAGCGAAGAGAGGATGGTTTTCTCTGAGCTAAAAAAAAAAATATATTCAAATAATAAAGAAGATGATCCCCGTCTAAGGTTGTCGCCTTCGGGGAGAAGAAGCTTCAGAGGAGGAGTCTGACCGGCCAAAGAAGAACTGAAGAGAGAGAAGAAAGGGAAGAAGAAGGAAGGAGGCTGAAAGCAATTAGATTCTTGTCATGAGATTTCAAGAGCATCAATCGAATGATCCAAGTCAGTGCTTGTTCGTCTTCGTGAAGATCTTCAAGGATGCTGCTTCCGGTGATGGAACTACCTCTGTTATCGTCTCCGACTACCTCCACAAGCTTTTCCTCTCTCAAAGCACTTGATATTGGCCAAAATCTATGGTGATACCGGTCGAACTCTTTAACCACAAATCCTTCAACAAATTCGCTGCAATATCCCTCAATAGCAAGATTGTTAGTCAGTACTCATTTCTGCTCGTGCCTCTTGTTGTCAATTCGGTTCTTCCTATCGTTGATCCATGCTCAGATCCGATTCCGGAGAAGAAAAGAAGTGAAAGAGTTCTTTATGCTAGCAGCAGATAAGTGAAGGAGCACTACGCGGACGGTGTTGAGCTTATTGTTCGGCGCTTGATGTCGTTCGCAAGGAGGCCAAGAACTGCGATTTCCTGTAAGGTTTCCAAGCATGCTATTTTATGGGAGGAGTACCCTAACCGGATGATATTCGTTTTTGTGTCTTCCCTTGTGGGTTTATACATTGTTGTTCTTCCTATTCATCAAATGAAGAACTCGCAAGCTTGTTGCGCAACTTATTGTTTATCGGAAATATTCTTTGCTAAGTTGGCTTTGAATCCGATCCCTTGCACTATTGTTTCGGCGATCTCGTCACTACTTGAAGGAAATTTCAGATGCCCCTGTGAAAATGTGATGCGAGTTCTTCGAACGCATAAAGATAATGCCATAGCGACGATGGAAGCTTTTGTGCATGATCCACTCATAAATGGGAAGCTTTTTCAACTTCAATGAGTCCCGGATCATCAGTATCAAGACCAGTTCCGCGCAACAAGTAGCAGTTCATAGTCCCTTAATTTGTGATGATACACGTTAAGTAGACCACGAGTTATTTGTGAGGCTTTAAAACTATGTCAGGTGGTGTCCATTTTGGTGAACTCAAGAAGATTTATAAATGGTGTGCATAATGTGCTGTATATACAAGCCTCATGTTTCCTAATTTGAGTGTGATGTGTTTTAGTTTTGTTATGTAAGAGAATGCGGAGCTGAAGATTGGCTTGGTCACCATCTTTGTGCTAGATAATAATTGAGGGTGCAACATTATGGATGTTACTAGATACTGGTAAAAGTTATGAGTCTGAGAGGTTGATATAAATATATATATATATATATATATATATATGTCCAAACAAGCTGGTGGAGTCTCTATCACCCAAATATGAAAGAATCAAAGCATTTACAAAGACACTAGTTACAAAGACACCAGTTTCTCCATATTGTGTATATATATATATAAAAGAATGCATTTTTGACTTAAGCATTAAGGTAAATGAATAACAAGAAAAAGAACGAGGACCATGCTATAGTATGCATGCATTTTCATGATGTGCAATACCCAGGTGCATGAAACTTTGCAAAGAGGACATTAAGCTTATAAACTTTATCAAGTGGGCCTCCTCTGATGCAGTGAAAGCCAAGCTATGACTTATGTCCATGTTTCCTCTTAATTAAATATATATAATGACATATCAAAATGATCAAATGCAAGCATCCTTACCCGTATAACTCATATTAGAAAGAAATAAAAAAAAGTGGGTCCCACCATGAGATGAACAAATGATAAGGAGAATGAGAAAAATACAACGTTCTGGTCCATTAAATATATATATATATATATATATATATATAATAGAGCGGGTCGCACCATGAGGGAAAAGAATTAAAAGAAAAAACAAAGGCCCACCTTACACATGGGTATGAAATATGAATATGATGTGTGTATATATATATATATATTCATCCCAAAGCAACACCAAGAAGATTCATCTCGAGGCAACAATTAAATTTGTTGTGAGGGGTAATGAGATATATATTTCAAAGTGGCAACGAAATGCAACGTGGTAACAAGGCACATGCAGCAGTATATCATTATATATATAAATTACATATCCACATATATTTGTATATGATGTCATAAGAAATATATATATATATATATAATGAAGCAAAAATCAAAACCAAAGCAATCACGTCAAGATTCAAGATATGAAAAGGGTCAAGGCTTGAAAATTCATACAAATCGACAATTGAACTCAGTAGTGTCAAGACATCGTAATTCGAAGACCTAAAGAGTTTCACAAGTCAATATTAAAAAAAATCCATATAAATCGATAATTGAACTCAGTAGTCTCAAGACATCAAAAGTCGAAGACCCACAGAGTTTCACAAGTCAATATTTGAATATATATATATATATATAAATCGACAATTGAACTCAATAATTTCAAGACATAAAAAAAAAGTCAAAGGCTCAAGAGTTTCACAAGCAAAGACTGGAAAGAAGCTGCACAAGCATAAAAGTTGAAGCTTATGGAAAGTCAAAAGCAAGTTTATGGTTCATCAGCATAGAGAATCAAATTCAAGATACAAATCAAATTTAGGGCGCAAAACGTCCAAAACACAAGTTCACAAGTTTCTAAATCATGTCCAAGATTCAAATTCTCAAAATTTGATGAAGACTAGATGCCGTCAAGAGTCAAAGCACGCTTTTTCATCAAAATAGTTGGAGCGAGATAAAACACTTAATCATTGCTTACTTAGGCCCTTAAACCTAAGTGGCATCAAGATGGTTTCAAATTCTTTGTATTAACAACAAAATCTGTAAATTCATATTTATTGAAATGAATGAAATTTATTGTCACAACTTGTTTCCTTTTCACACTTATTTCTTAATCGGAGGTTCCTGCGACAATGCCCAGGGTAATTAACATTAAGGGCTTGCCCCTAATGGAAGTCACGAACCCATAATCTCTTGAAGTCATAAAAAATTAAATTTGATTTGTGATCCATTTATTTTAACCGGTCTAACCCTAATTAAAGGCTGGGTGAGAAAAAAGGAGCCCACAAATTCTGGCACGCCCGGTGGGACCCAGGCTTCTCCTCCCATCTTTGAAAATAAGTGTGAAAAGGATGTTGATAAAAGAAATATATATCAATGCTTCATCTTCCATGACTAGTGGGTTTTATTCCTAACCAAATGGGAAGATAAAGGGGGCAAGCCGCCAAAATCTTAAAAGCAGAGTTTGCTAAGAAGACGATGTTTAAATTTGTTAGATAAGTTGGGAGACCTATCATTACCAACGTGAGGCCCGGGGGCAAGCCGCCAAAGTCTTAAAAGGAGAGCTTGCTGAGAAAATTTATATGCAGCCCATATGAAATCTATGAGTGACATATCAAATGAAGATGATTTTCGATTTCGCCTAGATAAGTTGGAAGACCTATCATTGCCAACAAGTGGCTCGGGGGCAAGTTCAAAGCAAATAGGGAAGGTCTATGTGTCATGGAGATCGTGCGTACTTCTTGAGGCAAAATATTGTATTTTGTAATAAAGTGTATGGCATGTTATCTCAAAGTTTCATTTTATGAATCAAGACATTAAATCTCAATTATTTTTCTTGATTCAATAAAAAAAAAAGAAGTAATGTAATCACATTGTTATGATTTCATCATCAAGTGAATACTCTTCAAAGCCAATTAGCAAAGCATAATAAGAAATGGAAAGAAATTAAATCATGATAAAGAAAAATTCATGTTCATAGCAAATGTTTCAGAACTAACTACTAAAGCAAATATAGACTCAAAACTAACTATAAAAGCAAACTAGCTAAACAAATAAAAGAAAGGTAGAGTTCTTCAATATTTGAAAATTTGAGCACAAGACTCCTTTGCTTTCTCTAGTCTACCAAGCAATGATGTGAAGAGAGCAATATGGATATCGTCTGGATCACCTCCTTGAGCTTCAACAAGTTGTGTTCTACTCTCATCAAGTGTAGTTTGCAAATCAGCTTGTGTGAGGACAGAAATTTCCAAGGATTGTTCAGAAGTTTTTATTTCTTCACGCAAGATTTTCATCTTGTCTAAAATCTCACGAACCCTATTCTGAAGTTGGTGGAGTTCTGCTTCAGTCTTCTGAAGTTCATCCTTCTTCATATTTGTATCATTGATAAAATTCGCTTTATGCTCGTTAAGATTTTCGAGCTCTAATGTTGTATTGAGCACACGATCTTTGGCTTGTTGCTTCTGTACATGAGCTTGGACACTGGGCTTTTCTGAAATCTCTTTAACAAGTAATGCACATTGAGACACTTTTTCTAGAGCATGTTCAAGATTGTTCATGTCAATGCCGAAGGACATAAGAGTTGTACTTGATGCTTTCACCTCATCAATAATATTTTGGTAGTTGTATTGATCAAGAGAATTAATACTTTCGACCATCTCGTTCCATAGGAATAATACAATATTCTTCAAATCTACGGAGGGAAAAGATGGTAAATAATGATAAATTAGTAAATCAAAAGATAATGAAAAATATTTTTACCTTGCGGAATTGAAGTAGATGGGCCCGTACTAGCATCAAGGTTGGCAATGGTATGCTCTAATTCTTCTACATGTTGTCCTAAAAATGATAAGTTGTCACTTTCTTGAAGGTCTAAAAACAAAATATTATGTCAAAAAAAAAAAATGTTGGAATGAAATTACCTTCAATTTGTTTTAATGATGATGTAACTTCAATATTTTTGTCATCATCCTTCAATTCTTCTTTGGATAAAGGAGAATCTTTGATAAATTCTTCAGAAGTAGTTCGTACCAAGGACGGCGTACTTTCATCATCTCGAACACCTAAAGTTAAAAATAATAATAATAATAATAATAAAAAATAATAATAATTCCACACGGCATGAATAGGTGAATAAATAAACAAAAGGATACATTCTGGGACCAACGGCGAATGATGTTGTGGTTCAGTCTCTAAGACAGTTGGGATACCACCTAACACATGGTCAAATACAAATAAGGACAAAATATAAAATTATTATTAGAAAAAAAAAATGAATGATAACAAATTGATCATACCGTGTGGTTGATCAGGAATGATTTCCTCGTCTTGGGTGAGTATAACATTTTCTGATGGCATATCGTCAATCTGTATACCGACTAAAAAAGAAGTGGTGAAGTATATATATATGCCAAAAAAAGAAAAAGAAAAAAAAAAGCGAACAAATGGGCAGAGGAAAAAGGCGGCGTATAAAAATATATACATATATATAAGGAGATGGAATTAAAAAATAAAAATAAAAATAAAAATAATAAAATAATAAAAAAAGTGATGAAAATGAAGATGAAAACCGGCACAAAGTGACGAATGAAGAAGCGGCAACATGCTGATGATATATATGCATACATAATATATATATATATATATATTATAACAAAAAAATGGAGGGCCTAAAAAAAAAAGAAAAAAAGGGCGAATGAATATAACAAATGTGGAGGGCCTAAATAAAAAATGATGATTAAAAAAAAAACCGGCGAATGATGTAAAGGGCGGAGGCCCACATGCTGGTGAGTAAAAAAATAAATAAATAAAAATAGAATAATGTTAAATTATATATATATATATATATAATAACAAAGTAAAAGAAATACATTGATAATAAAAATGCCATCAATAAAAAGGTATTGCGTGTGTGAACATACCTTGAGTTCGTTGGTGTTTTGCCGAAGTGGGTGGATCGACAGTAGAGTGATCTCGCTTGGGCATGGGGCTAGAAGGACTAATGAAAATGCCCTCATCGGCGAATTGTGGTCTTCTTGACGACTGACCTCGCTCTTTACTTGTGGTAAGCTCTCCTTGAGTTAAGAATGTAATGCTTTGATTGAAAAAGGCTTCGACATCCTTGAACCATTTCTGTCCATAGATCAACAAGAGTTTACCACTCCTGTCATGCTCAGGAATATAAAATAAACTCAAAGTCCCTTGGCGAGAGAAATGAAACCAGTAGCACGAAAGAATCCCAAGGGAAGGAGGCTTTCTAGGGATATTAACATATCTTGGAAAATATTGGTCGTAACCAAATTGACGCCAAATCGATGAGGATTGTAAGGTTCTGCATAAATATCCCAAGCACAACGCAATGGAAGAACTCCAGAACGAAGACAAATCACATACTCCATGGTAGAAGAGTCTATAGCTTCTGGTCCTGAAGAATACCTAGAGTCTCGTATTCTCTCACCATTGTGTTGTCGAAATGGAAACGGACGCCATATAAAATTTCCTTCATGTCTTATAAATCTTCTCACATTCAATGGACAATCAAACGGGGTTGGAGAGGCATTCATATAATATAACATTTTTGGTATCTCCGAAAGTCCTGGGATAGTAAGTGTGTCAGCATGAATCCTCCTTCGAAGATATATTCTATGGAAATGACATCTGGCCCATGCATATAGAAAGTGAGAAGGAAAAATTGTCGTGGAATATCCAGGACCTTTCTTATTATTAACCATGGCATTCAACCCCACATATATGCGTGCTGATATTGCGGAAGCGAAAGCGATCTTATTCCCATACACCACATCAGAAGCCATCATGAAAACTGTTGGCCTAATCATATTACGTCCCCTTGGCATGATGAAACAACAAATCCAAAGAGCTACGAAAGCCGCTAAGTCAGCATATTGAGAAGGTTTTGGAGGAGGATCAGACTTTGACTCAAACTGTGTTCTCTTTCTAAAAAAGCTTATCCTATTATCAAACGAAACGCCTTTGTCGTGTTGAGAAAAATCTTGCTTGGCGAGCCATTGATAGACATTGAAAAGATTTCGCAAAACAGAAAAGTCAGAAATTCCTCTCCGACGAAGTATGTCACTAGTGGGGAGGAATTCATCATACATATCCCCACAAATAGGAAGTCCTCCAAGCTGCTTGATATCCCACAAAGAGATTCCTACCTCTTCGTGGAGGAAGTGAAAAGTGTTGGTTTCTGGACACCACAATTCTACTAGTGATTTAAAGAAATTAAGATCTATATCATAATGCCCAATTGAAGATACAATCCCTCCCACTATCTCTCCATTAGATAACTCATTGCGATAATCATTAATAATATCTTTGGCCCAATTAGCATAATCTTTTGAATCAACCAACTCACTTCTAATGGGATTTTTACCCTTCCACCCTAGATGGTGATTGATGATTTTATATCCAAGAGGTTGGAAAGTATTCGAATCTTGTGCACTTCCTTCAGGCTTTAAGTAAATTGCATCAATTCTACTATCTTCATAGCAACGGTACGGAGTAAGCCTTGCAGTAGTTGAAAGGGCAGCAGGGCGCTTCACCCACTCCGAATATTCTTCTCCCTCATAATTAATAACTGGCTCAGATCCCACACCAAACGTAGGGTTATGCCGAGAAAAAATTTGACCATATGGGGATTCATCGCAACTTTGGTCAATATCCCAAAAAGGCTCATTCTACAAATTGTCGGCCATGATAACACAAAAGATCAAGAGTTCCTACTTCTCTCACTCAATCTAACTAAAATTATTCGTGAGAGAAGTATGAAGGGGGCATTTGTTTATATAAAAAAAAAAAAAAAATTTGCATGTAATAATTCAAATCAAATTAAAATTTTTAAAACCACATGTGACCCAATCATAATCAAATTAGAACATGTGGATAAGATAAATAAATTTTATAATATATGGATATATTCAAGATCACCTAAGAATACATATCCTGAGGCGATCTAAATATTAAAATCCAAAGATCAGCATAGAGCACAAATCTCAAGTCGATCTATATATATATATATAAATATTCAAATTCCTGGATAAGCCAAGAGCACCGATCTCGAGGCGATCTAAAATACTCAAATATCAAGATCTACAGAGAGCACCGATCCCGAAACGATCCAAAATATACAAAATACCCAAATATTAAGATTAGCTGAGAGCACAGATCTCAAGGCAATCTAAAATAGTCAGAATCCCAAGATCAGTCGAGAGCACAGATCTCGAGATGATCTAAAAATATTAAAATCTATGGATAAGCCAAGAGCACCGATCTCGAGTCGATCTAAAATACTCAAATATCAAGATCTACCGAGAGCACCGATCTCGAGGCGATCTAAATATTCAAATCTCCGGATAAGCCAAGAGCACCGATCTCGAGGCGATCCAATATACTCAAAATATCAAGATTTGCCAAGAGCACAGATCTCGAGGTAATCTAAAAATATTCAAATATCCGGATCAGCCAAGAGCACAGATCTCAAGGCGATCCAAAATATACAAAATATACAAATATCAAGATCAGCCGAGAAAACATATTTCAAGGCAATCTTAAATATTCAAATGCCAAGATCAGCCTAGAGCATAGATCTGGAGAAGATCCTAAATACTCAAATATCAAGATCTGCTTATAGCACAGATCTCGAGGCAATACAATAAAGTACTCAAATTTCCAGTTAAGAGCACCGATCTCGAGGCAGTCCAAATTTCAAGACTAGCCTATAGCAGCGATCTTGATGCGACCACAATACCAAAATCAACCGCGAATACAAATCATGAGGCAAATATAATAAATTAAAAGAAAATAAAAATAATAATTAATTAAATAAAAATAGGATAAAAGATAAAAAAAAGCAACTAAAAAAAAGCCAATTAAATAAATCAAATCGCAAATATATATATATATATATATATATAATAAGATAAATTAAAATAAAATCAGGCAAAAAAAAAAATATATATATATATAATTAAAATAAAATAAACTCCGATAATAAATTTAAAAAAAAAATCAATGAATCAAATCAAATAATAATCATAAATATATATAAATAATAAATAATATAATATAGATATATAGATATATATATATATATAATAGCAAATCAATCAATCAAATCAAGTAAAATAAAAAAATAATATAATATATATCTTTAAAAAAAATAATAATAATAAAATAAAATAAAATACATATCTTATAAAAGTCAAATCAGATAAAAAAAAGATAATGTATAATAATATAAAATAAATAAATAAAATGATATATAATAATTTGCATATATAAACCAAACCAAATAAATAAAGTAAGTAAATAAACGTATGTATAGATGATAATAATTATATTAAAGATAATATAATACATATATAATAAATTAAAATAAAATAAAATAATATATATCTATATATATAAGAAAGGATGACGCGGTCACCCCATGATATGGATAACTTCACCACGTCGCTCCACGATCTAGAAACCGTTCCACGTCGCCACGAAGACATGATGGCTTTTAAAAGGGATAAGGTGGTTCAAAGAACGAGAGGGGGGAAGATCCTGGGATTCTCAAGGGGGGATTCTGGGCTTCTCTCGGCCAAAGATATTCAAGAAGAAGAGGACTGGGACTGACGGGAGAAAGACGAAGGAGAAGCGAAGAGAGGCTGGTTTTCTCTGAGCTAAAAAAAAAATATATTCAGATAATAAAGAAGAAGATCCCCGTCTAAGGTTGTCGCTTTCGCGGAGAAGAAGCTTCAGAGGAGGAGTCTGACCGGCCAAAAAAGAACTGAAGAGAGAGAAGAAAGAGAAGAAGAAGGAAGGAGGCTGAAAGCAATTAGATTCTTGTCATGAGATTTCAAGAGCATCAATCGAATGATCCAAGTCAGTGCTTGTTCGTCTTCGTGAAGATCTTCAAGGATGCTTCTGCCAGTGATGGAACTACCTCCGTTATCGTCTCCGACTACCTCCACAAGCTTTTCTTCTCTCAAAGCACTTGAGATTGGCCAAAATCTATGGCGATACCGGTTGAACTCTTTGACCACAAATCCTTCAACAATTTTGTTGCAATATCCCTCAATAGCAAGATTGTTAGTCAGTACTCATTTCTGCTCGTGCCTCTTGTTGTCAATTCGGTTCTTCCTGTCGTCGATCCATGCTCAGATCCGATTCCGGAGAAGCAAAGAAGTGAAGGAGATCTTTATGCTAGCAGCAGATAAGTGAAGGAGCACTACGCGGAGGGTGTTGAGCTTATTGTTAGGCGCTTGATGTCGTTCGCAAGGAGGCCAAGAACTGCGATTTCCTGTAAGGTTTCCAAGTATGCTATTTTATGGGAGGAGTACCCTGACCGGATGATGTTCATTTTATTTGTCTTCCCTTGTTGGGTTATACAATGTTGTTCTTCCTATTCATCAAATGAAGAACTCGCAAGCTTGTTGCGCAACTTATTGTTGATCTGAAATATTCTTTGCTAAGTTTGCTTTGAAACCGATCCCTTGCACTCTTGTTTCGGCGATCTCGTCACTACTTGAAGGAAATTTCAGATGCCCCTGTGAAAATGTGATGCGAGTTCTTCGAACGCATAAAGATAATGCCATAGCGACGATGGAAGCTTTTGTGCATGATCCACTCATAAATGGGAAGCTTTTTCAACTTCAATGAGTCCCGGATCATCAGTATCAAGACCAGTTCCGCGCAACAAGTAGCAGTTCATAGTCCCTTAATTTGTGATGATACACGTTAAGTAGACCATGAGTTATTTGTGAGGCTTTCAAAATATGTCAGGTGGTGTCTATTTTGGTGAACCCAAGAAGATTTATAAATGGTGTGCATAATGTGCTGTATATACAAGCCCCATGTTTCCTAATTTGAGTGTGATGTGTTTTAGCTTTGTTATGTAAGCGAATGCGGAGCTGAAGATTGGCTTGGTCACCATCTTTGTGCTGGATAATAATTGAGGGTGCAACATTATGGATGTTACTGGATACTAGTAAAAATTATGAGTCTGAGAGGTTGATATAAATATAAATATATAAATATATATATATGCAACGTTCTGGTTTATTAAAATATATATATATATATATAATAGAGCGGGTCCCACCATGAGGGAAATGAATTAAAAGAAAAAAAAAGGCCCACCTTACACATGGGTATGAAATATGAATATGATGTGTATATATATATATATTCATCCCAAAGCAACACCAAGAAGATTCATCTCGAGGCAACAATTAAATTTGTTGTGAGGGGTAATGAGATATATATTTCAAAGCGGCAAAGAAATGCAACGTGGTAACAAGGCACATGCAGCAGTATATCATTATATATATAAATTACATATCCACATATATTTGTATATGATGTCATAAGAAATATATATATATATATATATAATGAAGCAAAAATCAAAACCAAAGCAATCAAGTCAAGATTCAAGATATGAAAAGAGTCAAGGCTTGAAAATTCATACAAATCGACAATTGAACTCAGCAGTGTCAAGACATCGTAAGTCGAAGACCTAAAGAGTTTCACAAGTCAATATTAAAAAAAAATCCATATAAATCGACAATTGAACTCAGTAGTCTCAAGACATCAAAAGTCGAAGACTCACAGAGTTTCACAAGTCAATATTTGAATATATATATATATATATATATAAATCGACAATTGAACTCACTAGTTTCAAGACATATAAAAAAAAGTCAAAGGCTTAAGAGTTTCACAAGCAAAGACGTCCATCAACATAGAGAATCAAATTCAATATACAAATCAAATTTAGGGTGCAAAACGTCCAAAACACAAGTTCACAAGTTTCTAAATCATGTCCAAGATTCAAATTCTCAAAATTTGATGAAGACTAGATGCCGTCAAGAGTCAAAGCACGCTTTTTCAGCAAAATAGTTGGAGCGAGATAAAACACTTAATCATTGCTTACTTAGGCCCTTAAACCTATGTGGCATCAAGATGGTTTCAAATTCTTTGTATTAACAACAAAATCTATAAATTCATATTTATTGAAATGAATGAAATTTATTGTCACAACTTGTTTTCTTTTCACACTTATTTCTTAATCGGAGGTTCCTGCGACAATGTCCATGGTAATTAACATTAAGGGCTTGCCCCTAATGGAAGTCACGAAATCATAATCTCTTGAAGTCATAAAAAATTAAATTTGATTTGTGATCCATTTATTTTAACCGGTCTAACCCTAATTAAAGGCCAAGTGAGAAAAAAAGGAGCCCACAAGGACAGAGGAAAATTCACATCCTTCTTGAAACAATCAATTGAAGCATGATGCTTATCCAACCAATATACTCCAAGGATGGCTCAAAATCCTTAATCTCCAAAGGAATAAAGTCTTCTTCAACACCACTGCATTGACTATCACAGGACATTCCCTAAACACCAAACTCTTGAATACCTCCTCACCAAGATGGGTTTGTATCGCCAACTCACACCCTAAGGGGGAAGGGGCACTATCGGCATGACATGAAAATGCAGTACTATCAAAAGAACCCTCTGACCCAGAATCAATCAATGCATAAGTGTCATGCTGAAAAATGGACAGCGTACTTGTGATCACATTAGGCCTACACTCAGGTTCTTCCTCTGTCATGGCAAAAATTCAAATATGAGCTATGGTTTGTCGTCGCAGGGGACCTGGCTGTTAAGTGTTACTGGCGGCTCCTGACTTAGTAGTAGGTAAACTAGATGTTACTAACTACAGACCACTGGACTGATTAGGATGACACTGAGATGCTGGTACAGATCCACCCCATCCTAGCTTTTGACATACTGATCTCGAATGTCTAGTTTGACCACAATGCATGCACTTGCGAGGCTCCTAACACTGCCCTTTATGAGACTTACCATAGTTCCAACATTTAGTACTAGTTTCCGGACCTCTGCAATAAGAGTACTATCAGAACATGAGAATCTCTGCTAATCACTGTTCTAAGGTGTTGGAGATCTAGCAGGCCTGATTCAGAAGTGCCCTTAGAGGAACCCCCACTGCTGCTCTTCTTTGAAGGTTGGGCCATCTTAATGCTTCTTCTCTTAGCAATATTCTCTTGAACTTTCTTGCCTTCTCTGACCAACTACTCTGCCCTCAAGGCTAACTGTACCACTTCCTTAAAGCTTTGGTTGCTTGTGACTATCATTCTTTCTCTGATGCCTAAGTTCAAACGAACTTCAAATTTAGAACAAAAAAACTCCTTATTAGGTGCTAACTCTTGAACAAAACTAGCCAAATCTTTCAATTTTGTCTCATATTATGTAACTGTCTTATTCCCCTGAACTAGTCTCATGAACTCATGCCTCTTTTTATCAAGGTGGAACCGGGTTTAGTATTCTTCATCAAACTCTTGCAAGAAATCTGACCAAGTGACCTGCCTAAAGGATCTGGTTTTCAATCTCTCCCACCAAATTTGAGCTCGACTCTCTAATAGTCTTGTAGCAACCCTGTGTCTCATTTCAAGACCTAGACTCATATAATTAAAGGTGGCAATCATCCTCTTGATCCACTCCTTAGCAATTATAGCATTATTTGTCCCATTAAAAGAACCACATCCAACCTGTCAGGCTTCGTTCAAAAGTTTGGACAAAGCTAAGGCTTGACCGGGTCCACTGACCTCTACTGGTGCATGCTGAATTGCTGGAGTTTGTGGTGGTGCTGGTGTAGGTACTGGGGCAGTCTGAGCCTGTCCCCCAAAGAAGTCTTGATACTTTTGATAGATAGGATGCCTTCTCTTAATAACTCAATGAGCCCTGAAGGCTTCTAGTGCTTCAAGAGTTGGAGCAGTAGCAGGCACAGGGCAGCACCTTGAACCTAAGGACATACACTGAAACTACCACTGTAGGATCATGCCTAGGTGGTGATGAAGATGAGGGTGGGGATGGTTCTCCTCACTCCTACCTCTCTGAACTCTTACTATAGCAACAGAAGGGCTACTAACTTTACTGAAAGAAAAACACAAGACAACTTTTATAAACAATTTCTATATGCAACAATGCTATATGCAGACTCAACTGGGATCCATTAGATACAAGGACAAAAAATCACACTTCAGACCCAATCGAGGAATGACTCTAGATGTAGATTACACTATCTAAACCTAAACCTAAACATTAAATAGGGCTCTGATACTACTAAAGTATGTCACGCCCAGTACCACAAGTCCCACACATGACATACCGCCACGATAACCCTGGGAAGGTCAAAAACCTGCCGCAACCCCAGATCATTGTAAGGCTACACAGTTCCCTGTACAATACCACTATAACAAAACCATACAATAGAGTTCTCTACACCCTAGTGCATCCATAAGTTAAACAACATGAGCATGACCAAAAAAAACTTATATGAATTGAAAAGGAAATACAGAAGATAGAACAGTATTTAATGCTCAGCACACTGCCACACAACCACACCTACAAGCTGTAACAGCCTGGGAGGAAGAAAGAGAGGATGAGCAACCATAGTTACTCAATGAGGGGAGGTTAGCACAACTCTGCCTTCCCCTTCCCCTTATTGATTGGATAGGGTCCGGGGGGAGAATTGGCATCCTTCCCTGCTGGCCCTACCTTCCCCATAGGACCAAGGGTGCTTTGCTTGTTTGTATGGATTCACCTTGTTCTTTAGCGCTAACGAGCTCAATCAATTCCTTTCTCCCCCTCGGCGGTTACACCAGATCCACTGTGCGGGACAAGAATTCATCGAACAATTAATGGGATAATAAATTCCAAGTTTTTTGTTGATTAGGCGACACTCGAGTTACGCTCGTCACCTGCAACATTGTAGGAATTTCTGCCAGCACAAACTACATTCAGAGAAGGAACTTTTGGTCTGAAATGGAAGGTTAGAATAGTTCATCTGAACCATATCTTCTAATTGGGGACTTAAATGTAACCCAACTTATGTCTTAAAGATTTTGTGGTAGGAGAAGAGAAAATCTTCCCACTGACAAATTTAATGAAGCATACCATAATAAACCAAAATATAATAAACATAAATCTTTAAAATGATATTATACTCATGTGATAACTATTTTAGAACGTAAATACTTAAAACAGCAAACTTTAACACAATAACAAAAAGATAGATTTAAGAAGGCATTATTACCTCAATTAGGGTTTTACAATATTGAAACCACAAATACAAAACACAAGGTTCAAAACATGAAAACAAGTTAAACATGAAGCCAGTCTTTTATTATAGAACATATATACTAAAACAGTTCCAAATATAAGTATATCAAAATAAATAATATGAGTTTCAAAATAAATAAACTCAATACTCATACCAAATTAAATATGTGGGAGACTGCCCTATTAAGAGCGACAGCTAGGTTACCCCCACTCACCACAAATTAAAGATGATACTATAAAACAAATACAATGGGAATAAATCTCAAACATAAATATAACAAAACCCAACACTCACCCAGCATGAAGTGGTCTAGAAACCTATCTAAACTTCTTCGTGGCCACGGCTAGGTTCAAAGCCGCCAAGGTAATCATGTCCTTGATGTTGACCCATCAGTTCACCGTAAGGTGACTCTAGCTACCCAATGAATATCCAATCAAGGCTCTACATTTCCACCTAAATTGGACCTCATAGAAATCAACTGGTCCACCACGCCACGTCAAAAGGCTGCCCATAGAGACTGCCTACTTTAGTAGGATATCACCATGCAATCTCAACATCAAGCATAACTCCACACGGAGTACAATAGCCAATAATAACCAACAATCAATAGCACCTCTGCCATTTCCACGAACAAATGATAAAGAACAAGAAAAACTCAAGCTATTAACACAAATCGATTTACAAAATCCAACATAAGAAATAACATAGAAATTCTTTCCTTTTGACAACCCAAGATGAGTTCAAGCTTAGATTATGCAAAATCAAAGAATTCCACAACAAATTCCAAGTTTCACAAAATAAAGATTTCGCAAACTTGTTGAAGGATTTCAATCACAAGTAAAATGAGAACATTCAAACACCCAATAAGACACTCATGATCTTCAACAATAATAACTATCATTCAACAAAATGCAAAAAAGTATAAACCAATAAAGATTAACTTGAGCCATAACATATATACATATACATATATATATATATATATAGATATATAGATATATCTAGCTATCAGTATTCTTCTAATAAAGCTATGCTTAACAATCCCACTCACAAGATTGGCGATTCCTCTTCCTTGCAAGCTAATCTTTAGCTAATCCTTTACCTCAAACCAACACTTCTTCTACTTGCCAAAGCACACAAACAACAACAATCGTTAGCACAAAAGCCTAGCAAGAAACCCTAGGTTTCTTCTCCCAAACAACCCTAAACAACTTTAGGGTTTCCTCAAACTAGATCTATTGGTTACTAATGGAGTTGTAAAGCGTTTAAGCTTCCTTCTAAGCCAAAGAAACCAAGGAAACAAGGGAAGAACTCACCGGTGTTGCAGTAACTCCAAAATCAAAGTAGAAAAAGATTCAATGATTACAATAGATTGAAACCAAACAAACTAAAGCAAACACTCCTCTCAAAATCCACCAATAATAAACAAGAAAGAAAACAAGAATCAAACTCCAACTCGAACTCACAAACTAACCATAGCATCAACCATCCATAGAACAATGAAGGAAAGGATGGATGGAAGCTTACCTTGAACCAAGAGGAGATCAAACTCTAAGATCCACAACAAGCACAAGAAAATCCTCTAAAACTAGTCTTTAGGCTCCCAAGAATGGCCAGAGATGAAAGGAAAAGAGAAGGGTAGAATTGGGGCGAAGAAAGCACAAAAAAAGACATCAAAACGGGCTTAAAAAGACACAAACTGTGTGTATGTGGCCTAGTGTATGGCCGCATAGATGCCGCACACCCCTCTGCTTAGGGTGTGCGGGCCCCTATGCGGCCATACAGGAAGCGGCATAGGACCTAGGCGGGGTTGTGCGGCCTGTGCACAGCCTACACACATTTGTGCAGCTTGTGCACAGCCAGCTTGCCATTAAAACACTAGAGAAACATCCCGAAACTCTCGGCAAGAAGCCTCAAACTAAAAACAAAAAGAATTCCACCAAGACATCGAACGAACAATTCAAGAAAGGTCGAAATAAACCACTCATCAGAAGATAAATAAAAACCATCCTTGTTTATAATTGATGAAGAAGATTGAAATGAAATAAAATTTCCTTTACTTTGTTTTTGATTTTTAGGGTTTTTTTAAAAAAAAGGAAAGGAACTTTGGGTTTGTGTTTTTTTACAAATTTTTTTAAAGATATATTTTTAATTTTTAAAGCTAGATTTAATTTGACTAAATATATTTTTAAAATAATAAAAAACAACTTGGTTTTGGGGAAAATTTCTACTTGTATGTTAAATATGCCGTTCAATACATTTAAATGTAATTTTTTTCAAAATATTTTTAGGTTGAATGACATGTACTACAAATCTTTTAAATATTTATAATTTTTTAATTTGAAGTCAGTAACCCTTAGTTTTGTTTCTAATTGTACCACTGTCAATACTTATACCATTTTGGTGTGAATATGCAAATAGTAAATTTTAATGCCAATTTAGCAAGAGTTTTTAAATTTAAGAATGATACATAATGTACATAAAAGATTTTTTTATCTATTTTTCATCTATTATTAAAGAATAAAATATAAGTAATTAGATTTGATGGTGTATATATTTATATAAAGGATAACAATTCTTCACTACAGCATGCGAGTGTATATGTGTAAATTTGGAACATTTTCATATACAACTCTCAAATTTATGATAAATTTAACCATTATTATATATAATTTTAACTAAGTCAAATTAGCATCTTGATTGTTAATTGCATTCTAGAATTTATCAACCTATACCTTTCTAATAGTTTATTCTCACATAATTTTAATCAAATACTTTTACATGAGAATAAGTTCTCTTAAAATTTTCTTGGCAATCTCTACTATACTGTTTAATAGCTTATTTAGGATGATAAATTAAAACAACATATAATCCATTTTTTCTGTTGACTAAGGGACTCACTTACCAAGTATATAAATAAGTTTATAAATAAAAACATAGCCTTATTAATAATAGATTAAAAAAAGAATAATACATAGTTTAGGAAATAAACAAAAATACAAATGTTTTAATTGAGATCATAGATGATGACAGGATAAAAAATAAAATAAAGTTGTTTATTGAACCTCATTTATATAAGTAACGGGTTCATTTCACTGGTGCTCACATAAGTTTCATAAGTATAACGCTATGGCCACAAAAGTTTTTTTTGTAACGCTGTGGACACATAAGTTTACTCCGGTCACATGGGTGGCCACAACGGGCTGTTTCGGGGCTATTTCCGGCAAAATTGATGACGTGGCTGCCAGCGTGTCTTATTAAATTCATTACTCTATCCGCGTGGCAATCCACCTCAGCAGGCGACTGAGTAAGGCCATGTCATCTCCACTTCGGCATCACACGTGGCAGACCTTGTTCTCCCTCCCCCCTCTCATAAGGCCATCCCCAGAGGGTAAAGTTGCCTGTTTAGGGCATTCCACAGGGTCAAAGGTTCCTTCCTTGTCCGAGAGCACCCCCATTTTCTCTCCACAGTAAGCTTGCCTTCTCACCTGGCCATCTCATTCCTTCCACCGATCTCAGCCACATTCTCTTCTGAAAATCTCGGCAAGCAACCCGGTAAGCTTCTATTTTGGTTTTGTTTTAGTTAATCGGTAGTGTATTGAAGTTCTTTATGACATGTAGCTCAATTGAGCAACATTCTTACAGGATATACAAAGTTGAAGCTTTGTTGAAGCTCTGATCTCACCAATCCTCCACGGTAAGTTCTATTTTGATTTTGTTTGAGTTAATCGACAGTGTATTAAAGTTCTTTCTGACATGTAGCTCAATTGAGCAACATTCTTACAGGATATACAAATTTGAAGCTTTGTGGAAGCTTTGATCCCACCAATCCTCCCCGGTAAGCTTCTATTTTGGTTTTGTTTCAGTTAATCAACTATGTATTAAAGTTCTTTTTTATATGTAGCTCAATTGAACATTATTGTTACAGTGTGTTAATTGACAGTGTATTTTGGTTTTGTTTAAGTTAATAGTGTGTGTTTGATTTTTTGCATGTAGCTCAAAAAGAATCGTAGCAGGCTAGGATACACAAAGTCGAAGCTTTGACGATGTATTGTACTTGTATTCGGACCAAAAAGAAATCACAAAGTAAGTTAATGGTTTTATCCGATTTTTCTTTTTGCAGTTGTTGGATTTTGGAAGGAGAGAGGTCCCAACTCTTTAGACAAATAATTTGGTGGTTAGTCTCTTAATGAACTTAATTAATCATTATTAGATTTGATAATTTGTGCTTTTTTTGGGCATGGATAAAGAAAGATCCCATTATACTTTAAAAAAATTATACAATTTATGTTTGGATTGAACAAATGTCCTATCTTTTGCTTAGATTTGATAATATGTTGGTAATGTGTTGATTTGTAGATTTAGATTATTATTTTGTATGAGAGTTTTAGGTGCATAAGTTGGTTATGAAAATAGGTTTGGAGTAACTATGATGCTTGTTTCATTATATTAATATGTTGGTAATTTGCTGATTTGTAGATTTTTATAATCTAAATCCTGAATTGTTATTTTATTCCCAAGTGATAGCAAACAGCAAGTGTGATATGGAGGAAGATGATTTGAGTACTGGCTTGGTTGATGAAACAACATCTGAAGAAGAGGATTTCATAGATCCTGACTATGATATCTTAGATGGTGATGATGATATTGACCAGGACATGGGTGAACGAAGACAGTGGGACACTGACATCTACTCTTATTCAAATTTCAGCAGGGTAAAAAAATACCCTGATGATGGTGGTGAACCTTATACTAGTGATGAAGAAAGTGACTCAGAAAATTGTAGTTCTGAGGACTTGTTAACAGTGAAAGAACTAGATGATGATGGTGAAAGTAGATTTCTGGAGTTCAATAAAGAGAAGGATCTCTACAGCCCAAAATTAAGAGTTGGAATGGTGTTCAGGGACTTTGACCAATTGAAGAAAGCTTGTAGAAATTGGGGAATCAAGCATAGATTCCAGGTTTGGTTCCCGCAGAATGACAAGAAGAGGGTTATTTGTGCATGTCATAACAAGCAATGCTCCTTCAAGATATATGCAGCTCACGTGAAGAAAAATGATCCATCAGTGCTGATTAAAAGTGCCAACCTTAATCACAGCTGTGGGAAAGTCTTCAATAATTTCCATGTAACTTCAAAGTGGCTAGCCAGCAAATACTTTGACAAATACAAGGCTGATCCGAATTGGAGTTGCAATGGTTTAATTAAACAAGTCAAGGATGACCACAGCCTCACAATATCTGCTATGAAAGCATGGAGAACCAAAAACTTGGCAATGAAGTGGGTCAATGGAGATGCATCTGAGCAATATACAAAACTGTGTAGGTATGCAGCTGAACTTAAACAAAGTAATCCAGGGAGCACAGTGATTTTGTGGAGAGATGAACAACACTTCAAAGGATTTTATGTCTGTTTGAAGCCATTAAAGGATGCCTTTGGGTCAGGTTGCAGGCCATTTATAGGACTGGATGGTTGTTTCCTAAAAGGCCTCTATGATCGGCAGTTACTATCAGCAGTTGGAATTGACCCGAATGACTGTATATTTCCCATTGCATATGCGGTAGTATTGGTGGAGAATACTGAAACATGGACCTGGTTTATAGAGCTATTAAGGGATGATTTAGAGATTTGGAACAGCAGATATGTCACCATAAAGAGTGATCGGCAAAAGGTTAGTTTTCTGTCCTTGAACTACATTATATTCATGGTAACTGTGATTTAATTTATCCATTGTAACTGCAGGGCTTGAAAAGGGTTGTTCAAGAGATATTCCCAAATGTTGAACACAGAAACTGTGTGAGGCATATCTACACAAATTTTAGGGAGAAGTTTAAAGGGAAAGCCCAAAAAGATTACTTATGGAATGCTGCAAGGGCTTCCTATGTTCAAAGGTTTAATTACTGGCTTGGAGAAATAGAGAAAGAGAACCCAGATGCAAGAAGATGGCTTGATCACGAGGATAGACCACATGCAAGCTGGACCAGGGCATTGTTTGGAACTTCATGCAAGTGCAACATCCTACTAAACAATATTTGTGAGTGCTTCAACAGGTATATTGTTGATACAAGGGATAAGGGAATTATCACAATGCTTGAGATGATCAAGCTCAAATTGATGAGGAGGATTAAGAGGAAAAAGGACCAGATGTTGAAATATAAGGGAATTATATGCCCAAAGATCCAAAAAAGGCTTGACCAAATGAAGGAAGAGGCTCAGTGCTACACGGCAGATTTTTCAGGTGGACCCAAGGTTCAAGTCACAGGGATTGGAGGTTCCTTCATTGTTGATATGATTGAGCACACTTGCACATGCAGGAGGTGGGAATTGACAGGTTTGCCATGTCCTCATGCAATCAGTGCCATATATGGCAATAATCAGCAACCAGAGGAGTTTGTACATACTGCATACCTGGTGTCCACATATCTAAGGGTCTATGAGCATTACATAAATCCCACCAACAGTGAAGAACTTTGGCCAGAGGTGAATGATGGCACAAGAGTGATCCCACCTTCAATGGGGAGAAGAAAAAGGGGAAGGAAAGCAACTGCAAGGAGAAAAGAGCCTGAGGAAATTGAGAAAGCCTTGAAGAAATCAAAAGTCGATTCCAACACTTCGGCAAAGGCAAACAAAAAAATTGGCAAAAAGGGTTTAAGCACGATAGAAAATGTAGCATTTGCCATGCAACGAGCCACAATAAAAAGGCTCCATTATAAAGTAAGGGGGTTCCGTCTTATTTTTAGTTCAAATGCAACAAAAAAATTAATTTGTTTCAAACTAATAAAAATTATTTCTCTAATGATTGCAGGGCACACCTTCAAATCTTTGCGTGAAAAGACAGAAACTAATTCCTGTATTGTTTCTATATATATATATTTGCATTTCTGATGAGTTGCAAAGATGCATAACTTATTTTATCTATGTTTTCTTTATAGAGGAGAAAGAATGCTTCACCAGAAAATGCTTCAAGTGGCAGTGTTGCACCTCCTGATGTCATTGGTTCCCAGTAGTCTCAGTCCATACAACCTAGTGATATTACAAGCCATGGACAAACTCTAAATGTGAGAATCAATAGGTCAAGCAATGTCAATGTAGCTAACTTGGGGAATGTCATCTACTGCATAGGAGCAACTCAATCTCCACCTGCAAACATGGCTTCTTCCCCTGTCAGAGCTTCTTCCCCAATCAGAGCTGATCTTGATGCCAACCTAAGTCAAGTGTGAAGTTGCAGATTGCCAATGTTTTAATATAGACTGCTAATATTTTTCTTTAATGTAAACTGGGAATTGAATAGTTGGGAATTGTATTAGTTGTCCAACTTTAATTTGGTTGTTATTCTGTCCTGTTTAATGTCTCAAAATTCTATTGGCTGACTGTTTAATTTGGATATGTGTTGTTTAATTGTTCGTTCTGTCTTCTTTAAATATTGTGTAGAATTTATGTAGTTTTCTTCCAGATTTCTGCATATTTTCTTTTGTTCAGAATGCTTGTATTGTTTGCATTGTGTAGAATTTTTGCAGTTTTCTTCCAGATTGCTACATATTTTCTTTTATTCAGAATGCTCGTATTGTTTGTATTGTGTAGAATTTCTGCAGTTTTCTTCTAGATTTCTGCAGATTTCTATTATGCAGAATGCATATATTGTTTGTATTGTGTAAAATTTTTGCAGTTTTATTCCAGATCTCTCAAAGATTTATATTGTATAGAATAACTTGGTGTTTGTATTGTGCAGAATTTCTGCAGCTCTTCCAAGTTTGTGCAACTCTTCAAAATTCTATTTTTCCCAAGGTTTGAGTACAAGATTTTTCCCCAGGTTTTAGTACAAGATTTTTTCCCAGGATTTAGTAGAAGATTTTTCTTTCCCCAGGTTTTAGTATTAGATTTTTTCCCCAGGTTTAATACCAGAATTTTCCCAGTGTTTAGCATTGCATACTTCCCCAGGTTTCTGTAGTTTTATTCCCATGAACTAGGGCTACCTTTTTTTCCCATATTCTTTCCCATATTCTTTCCTCAGGTTTTATACAAATTATTGTACAAATTGGCACAACAATTCTGCAGACTTTGAAGATTCTGCAGATTTGATCTTCATTTAATTACACAACTGAAAATTGTACAATGGATTTGATCTTCATTCGTAGGTGAAAATTGCACAATTGAAATAATAATTCATATGAAGAAACAAATGGAAAATAATAACTCAAATTAAGTTGCACAATAGACCTAATTACAAATACAAACACAAAAGAATTTCTCACATTGATTGTGAAGTAAATTTAACTTCTCACAGTCTCGTAAGCATTCATTCAAAACAAAATTAAATTTGAATCTCAAAATACAAAGAGACAATCCCATTCGAACTGGTTGACAAACACATTTAACTTCTCACAATATTGAATCTTTTACAAACAGACTGGCCAGAATTATGCTCGAATTTGGCCGGATTGATGGCTGGATCTAGCCGGAATGGTGCCCGATTCTTGCCGGAGCGATGCCCTAGTCTAGCTAAGAGAAAAAGGGCCGGGAGCGAGGTTGGAGCGAGGTTATCAGTTTGTGAACTAGGGCTAGGGTATCATTTCAACATTGGGGATGGCCTTATGAGAGGGGGGAGGGAGAACAAGGTCTGCCACGTGTGATGCCGACGTGGAGATGACATGGCCTTACTCAGTCGCCTGCTGAGGTGGACTGCCACGCGTATAGAGTAATGAATTTAATAAGACACGCTGGCAGCCACGTCATCAATTTCGCCGGAAATAGCCCCGAAATAGCCCGTTGTGGCCACCCATGTGACCGGAGTAAACTTATGTGTCCACAGCGTTACAAAAAAAACTTTTGTGGCCATAGCGTTATACTTATGAAACTTATGTGGCCACCAGTGAAATGACCCCTATAAGTAACATACTGATTTGATTTAAAAAACTCAATAATTTGTGAAAAAAATATCAAATGATTCATTGGCATGACCAACATGTAATATTGAAATAAGTATATTATATGATGAAATAAAATTGTAATAAACATCTTTGCGAATGGAGAAGGTAATTATGATATTAAAATGTAACTAAAATAAATAAGAAGGACCCATGACTTTTTTTTAATGTATAAAACCTTCAAATTCAATATTTAAAGAGTTTTTATAAATAATAATTCGAGAAAACCTTTTCAATTCGAGATCAAACTATTAAACTTATTGATTTAACTATATATTATAATAATCAAATAGTTCATTCCCTGAATATTTATGCACAATAAATATAAAAGAATCAAGAATAATTTTTTTTTTTCTAAAAAAGAAAGAAAAATTTGAATACAAAATAAAAACAAACCTTTAATCACATTGCTTAATTAGCATAAAAACACTTTAGTCTTTTTCTCAAGTCATGTTTGTTGATCTCTTCATTCTTTGAGTTGCTAACCATCCAAAACTTGCTATAACAATCACATGCTAGTTACTTTTTTACTTAAATTGTTAGTTCTGGCGGGTGTATTGTGGGATAGATTCAAACAACCATTTTTTTTCTTTGGTTCTCTTGTGGTGTCATTTATTTGTTATTACTTTCACAGCTTCAAGAGTTCACCAAGGGTGTGCCACTAATATTCTTCCTGGGAACATCATTGTCGAATAAGTAAATTCCTCCTCAAGGTCTCTTATTGGAATGTGTAGTATTTTGAAGGGGTTTTGGAGCCCAGAATCCCACTTTAATTACCCAAAATCAGACAAAGAAAAAAATGTAGAATAAGAAGTATAATTCATAGTCACTGCTTCAGCATACCAAAGGTTTTCACCTTAACTGTACCTTGGAGGAGGTTGTGGGAGCCGTAAAATTAGTTTGAAATAGCTAATAATGATGCTTTATTATATGTGTTAATTCGTCTTGAGACCGGCAATGCTACAACCAAGTAACAGAATTTGGATCATGGCTTTTGTTTCATTTCTTCATTTTGAGATATCTTGGATTTTGTATGGATACAATGCTAAATTCTACGTTTTGAACCATCAAAACTGCTTGTTTCATCTGATAAAGAAATTGGAGTTCTGAATTTTAGGATTTGAAGATCATTGGTAATGGTTCTTTATTTGTGCTAATTACCTTTGACATAATCAATACATTTTTCTTTCGATAAATCTTAAATTTATCATTTATTTATATAATTTTTTTGATACTATAATATTTACCATAAATCCTACTTTGTTTTCTTTGTCATGATACATAAGTTTGCCATTTTTAAACAATGTTATTATTAATACTTACACTACCACATTGACATTGTATTAGATGTTGTAATTTTGTAAGACACACTAGTCTTAGTTGATAAAAGTAGGAAAAGTGTTTAACCAAAAATGGAAATTGGGGAGAAACACTGATGAAACTAAGAGTTTTAAGTTAAGTAGGGTAAAGATAGAAAGTCTAAAATGTAACTTCAGTAATAAAGTGAGTATAAATGAGAGAGATGGATGATACTCAGATTGGTAGGCATAGATGTTTCAGTACCTAAGCTTTATAGTTCATGATAGTGAGGAACTTATAGAAGATGTCATAAATAAAAGTAAGGGAGGTTGGATAAAATAGAATGGGTTTTTGATGTTTTATGTGATCATAAAATTTATATTAAATTGAAATGTAAGGTCTATAGAATGGTTTTTAATCCAACTATGATGTATGATCACAATGTTGGGATGTTAGGAAACAACATACTTAAAGGTTATGCATGTGAAAATAAGAAATAAAGATATGATAGATGTTAGGCAATGCTAGGAAAAACACAAATTAAATGAGGAATGATTTTATCTAAAATAGATTAGTAGTAGCATCTATTACTGATAAGTTAGGAAAGAATCTATTAAAATATGATTAGCATGTCCTTAGATAACTGGTAGACACCCTATAAGAAAAGGGGAAGTTCTTCAAATCATAGAGGAGGAAAAAAATATATCTAAAAGGTATTTAGCAGAAACTTTACAAAAAGATATGTTTAAGTTTTGTTTATTTAGCTTTTAGTTCTTGATAGAGCAACAAGGAATAAAAAGATTCATGTTCCTAACCATAGATAGCTAGGGCTAATAGCTTCATATTGTTGTTATATTAAATGGGATTGCAATATTGGAAATTGTTACAATTTAAAAAAAATTAATAATATTTAAAAAATAAAAGCATGACATGGTTGCCATGAGTTTGTTTTAAATTTACAAGAGGTGTTAGTTTTAATGTAACTTTGTCATATTAATTAAACAATTGTATATGAATTTAAAATTTCAATATTATTATTTACAATTATAAATTATTTAGTATTGTTCTAAAGATAAATAAAATTCATATTATGATTATTTCTCACTTTCCCCTTTGATGGATTTATTAAAAATTGTTAGAAAAATACAATGAAAGTTATTATTTAGATTCCCTTTGTTTTTCATTAAGACTAACACTGATTCATGAAGAAGAATGTGAAATCAACATTATCCTAATTTTTTCATTTGTCATAAGTCATAAGTTTGCAATTTATGCCAATGGTATTGTTAATGTAATTTTGGGTTCCATTATTGTTAATGTTATTACTTGTATTGCCATATGTTGGACAAATGATTTATAAAAATGTATTTTCCTAACTCATCTATTTTTGTTTGCCAAAATAATATCTTCAAGATTTTGGGAATTATATCTTTGAAGATTCAGAGATATCCTGTGCCTTCCATGGCAAAGGTACCTATGCCAATGAAATTCAAATGATGTAACTACCCATACTTAACGAGAAAGATAACATATTTTTTTTTATATTTTTCATCGACACGTACAATCAAATAAGTTTTTAGTGTCATGTGTTTGCAATTTTTGGAAATTGTTACCAAAGAGGAAAATATCTCATTTTCGTGCACAGGTACTATCGGTGGAGGTTATGTGTCATAAAAAAATGAACTCATCTGCTATTTAACAATAAATATAAAATTCAAAAAATTTGTTGCTCAACCTTAGGTATTTGAAATTATATTCAAGAATCTTGCTCCTTCGAAGCCTCTGAAGGACAACTTAGCAAGTCACAATTTTGCTAGTTTACATATTATTCTAAGCTTTCATCTTGTCCTTCATTTGTTGGTTTATGTTACTTGCACTTTGTTGAATTTTGACCAATATAATGGATAATGTACAGTCTCTATGAATTTCACTAGTGATATACTTATGGGTACATCCAAGCCTCAGCTTGTCCTAAGCTTAACTCATCATACAAAGAAAAAAAACATGTATAAATTTTTGAGTCAGGAATAATAAATGAAAAAAAAGGTTTTATATCTATGTAAAGGTTTGTCAAATCTAGTTTAAGCTTACTAGATATCTATGTAAAGGTTTTATATATAAATTCAATTTCTAGTATAGATATATATATATATATCTATGTAAAGGTTTGTCAAATCTAGTTTAAGCTTACTAGATTTATCCAATCTTATTTTCCATAATTATTTTGTTTCTCTCATATTAATTCAACTTTTGCATTGGGTGCTTTGCTCTTTGCAATTCTGGCTATTATTATTCTTATGTTATTTAGAGTTTTATGATGTCAACACAATAACAATCTACATAGCTTTTTCATATTGGTTGTTTCTTTTATACAATCGATTACATGACTAAAATGATATTTTATGGTTAGAAATTTAGTTGTTGATGTCTATAACATATTATATGGTTTTTGTTTCAAGTTGTTTATACCTCTTTTTTGTAACAAAGATACTTAGTTGTAGATTGAACACATTTGTTTTAATACCCAAAAACTCTATTTCTATATTATTAACTTTCACTTCATCAAAAGAGCATGTTTCCATAAAAGAATTATTTATCTTCATATCCAAAGCACCTAGTTTTAGACTATTTATTTTACTACCAACGAAGCCTTCTTTTGTTTAAATTTTACCAAATAATACTCTTTTAACATCAAAGAACCAGTCATAAGTACAAAAGGCAAGTGCTTTTGTGCCAATGGCCCAAATTTTGCGGTTCTAATTTTGAAAATTGTTTCTATATAAATGACAGCTTCTTTTGAATCAAAGGCACATATATCTATACTAAAAATTCTATTTTTTCATTAGAGCCAAATAGTACTATAGTTATATGATGTTTAATGTAGTAACAACATACATAGATTTTGGATTTTAATTCCTGCCTTGGTTTAGTTGCTTATACAAATAAGATGATATTTTATAGTTATTATGAATTTAGTATATAATGTCTGTCATATATTCTATGGTATTTGATTTTGGTTATTTAGGTCTTATTTTGTATTGGAGATGTCAATTTTCGCATTAGACACTTTTATTTCAATACCATAAAACTCTAAAACTATATTATCAACTTTTACTTCTTCACCCAAAAAGCCAATTTCTATACCATAATCATTTATCTCCTTATCAAAAGATCCTAATTTTAGAATATTTAGTTTATCAGCAAAGAAATCTTCTTCTGTGGGAAAAATAGCAGGTAATCATTTTTCCATATCTAAGAACCAAGCCTTTATACAAAGACAAGCACTTTTGTGGGAAAGGCACATAGTTTTGCACCTCTGATGAGTGCATTGTCTATCATATTTTAATTACCTAAAAATTACATTTTATTTATCTTTTAGCAAGCTTTGTATATATTTTGATGAAATTCTGAGTATTCCATTGTTGTTATGGTATAGAATGACAGGTTTTAGGATAACAGAAGAAGTTTCAAACCAGAAATCGGTAAAAGGATGTTAGTTGCTAAGTACTCAGGCTAAGCACTTCCTGAGCATGGTCATGCTTATTGCCCGTGCTTATTGTTGGCCTTCATACGAAATTCACAATGAAGAAAGCAAGGCCACTGTTCTAAGAGCACAAGCATGTTTCAGAGAAAGCACGACCGTGCTGTGCCCGTCTTCTCTCACTATACTTTTCATTACTTTTCAAAAAATTCTCAGCACTATTTCTCTGCCCCAAGCATGGGTGTTATTTTGTGGAGCACGGGCTGAGCATGACCATGCTCTACCCATGTTTTTCACTGCCTAGAGACTTACTCATCCTCTACCTAATTCCAACAAAATGCACGCCCTAAGCATGACCGTGCTTAAGTTGTATTCAACCTAAAAAACACTTTTAAAGCTCAGAGCTAGGGCATTTATAGGGGATCTTCAAGTAGGGTCTTTAGCTCTCTTGGGTGATAACATGAAGGTTTTTTTATGAGGCCATGGGTGATCTTTACCGCACCATCTAGAGAGATTGAAGCTTAGTTTGGATGCACACTTGGGAGTAGAGCTAAGCTGGCGGAAAGTCCTTCAAAGATCATTTGGAAAAATTTTGGAAGAAAGAGGGAGTCATTTCTTATTGTTTTCTTTCCTTTATTCTTTTCCCATGTATTGAGTGTACCATGAGAGGGTGACCGTTCTCCGGTGCCTTGGGCTTTTGAACCTTGTGTCATGGTTGTACTTGACTTACTTGTTTTCAATAGCTATGGAGTTATTTGATTTCATTTGTTAAATATTATGTCTTATAACTTGATGTGTATGAATTACATAGTTGCATGTACAAAACTTGGCAAGTGTTGGTTTCCGTAGTTGTAGTTATCTTTGTATAATTGCAAAACTTGACATGCAAAACACAAATTTTTGTGTGTGTAAAACATGGCGTATTTAATTTCCATATATAAGACATTGCTGGTGAGCACATACATGAATCAAAGAATGTACCTGATAGTTATTGGGACCAAGTCAGTACACTTCTCTTAAGCACGACCTTGCTTCACTAACTTAGGCAGGCGTTGTCTAAAAATGTGGTTTATTTGGTTTCTATTTAAATTATAGTTCGTACTAAGGAAGAACACTTCAGTTGAGCCCTCTTCCAAGAGGCCCCGAGGTGAGGCCACTTCTCAGGACACTAACCTAGCGATAGTATTCCATACTCAGGTGCACTAAGAGAGAAAAGCTTGCCTCTCTTGACGTTACTTTGGTGAGTGGAGGAAGATTGATTGGGATGTTCTGAGAGACGTGGGCCTCGAGCAGGAGGTCTAGCAGCTATTGGGAGCAGGGGCATAGCACCACATGTTCCTCATCAACGACAACACTTATGAGCAGCTCGAGGTGTTGGCTACATTTGAGCTATCACAGGGGACAATAGCTTCCACCGTGCTGACATCATCCAGCTCAAGATGTTCGATGCCTTGCTCTTGATGAGCCTCACTGAGTTTTCCATCTGGTTGGAATTATATGATGTGGAGTTCACTCGAACTCCTGCATATGATTCACTACTGATGGCCCGACCAAGTGAAGCCAGGAGGATCCCTACCCTTGACTAAGCACCAATCGTACATACGACCCCCACCAGTCTAAGGCCACTTCCCTCCAATCCCCAGTGCTTAGGTACATCCATTTCCTCCTCAGCCAGACACTGACAGGCCAAGGAGACTACGGCGGTATCATCAGCTAACGCGACTTCAATTTCTTATTGAGCATGGTCTACGGATTACACCTTCACCTAAGCAATGAGGTAGATGTATCCATCTCCCACCAAGGGACTTGCCCTCGAGTCAGCGTCTTCTTTGTCAGTTCCTACGTCACCTTGCTTGTCCGGGTGAAGGCATTCTAGAAGGGATCGACCAAATGAGAATAACGGGCGATGTCACCTGAATGACCCTTGAGATCTTCCTATTGATGGGAATGATATGGGTTACTCGTGGACTCAAGTACCGCATCCATGACTGATGTTATTTGCTAAGTATTCAGGCAAAGAACGGGCTTGCTTATTGGTCATGTTTATTGTTGGCCTTCAAAGGAAATTCCCTACAAAGTAAGCAAGGCCACTGTTCACAGAGCACAAGAGTGTTTCAGAGAGAGCGTGATCATGCTTTGCCCGTGTTCTCTCCACATGCTTTTCATTGCGTTTCAGAAAATTCTCAACATAATTTCTCTGCCCCGAGCATGGGTGTCAGTTTGGGGATTACAGGCTAAGCACAATAGTGCTCTATAAGTGCTTTTCACTTCCTGGAGACTTACTCATCTTCTGCCGAATTCTAATGAAAAGCATGGCCTAAGCACGACTGTTCTTATGCCTTGTTCAGCCTGAAAAACACTTTTTAAGCTCAAAGATAGGGTATTTAGGGTTGATTTTCGAGCAGTGTCTTCAGCTCTCCTGGGTGACAACTTGAGGGTTTCTTCGGGAGGCCATGGGAGATCGTCACCACACCTTTTAGACAGATTAAGCCTGATTTTGGATGCTCACTTGGAAGTGGAGCTAAGCTAGAGGGAAGTCTTTCAAAGCTCATTTGAAAGGATTTCAGAAGAAAGAGGGAGTCTTCTTGTTTTCTTTCCTTTATTCTCTTCCCATGTATTAAGTAACCATGAGGGGGTGACCCTTCTCCGATGCCCCAGGCTTTTGAACCTTGTGTGATGGTAATACTTGACTTACTTATTTATCATAGCAATGGAGTTATTTGATTTCATTTATTAAATCTTGTGTCTTATAACAAGATGTACATGAATTATGTAGTTGAATGTACAAAATTTAACGTGTGTGTGTTGCCATAGTTGTAGTTATCTTTGTATAATTGCAAAACTTGACATGCAAAAACACACGTAGTTGTATGTGTAAAACTTAATGTATTTATTTGGCATAGATAAGACATTGCTGGTGAGCACACACTTGAATCAGAGAATGTACCTGATACTTCACAATCGAGAATTAGTTCGGGGTACTACTCCTTATTGCTATGACAACTCAATCCATTTTCCTTGTTTCCATCATTGTTCTTTCATTTTCTTCTTAGTAAAGTCTAGTTTAGATTTTCTGCTACCCATTTCTATCCAGCTGGAGATTAGAAAATCAATTAGTACTAGAATTCTGAGTCCTTGTGGTTCAATAACCCTACCCCTCGCGGGGTACCAATTTATTACTGGTTATAATCCATGCACTTATGGACAATTTATTACAAGTTATGATCCATGCACTAGCGGAAGCGTACATCATCCTCTCATTTCAAAAAATGTTCATAAAGCAATGAAAACTTCTTTCATATTAAAGGTACATCAAAAGAACTCCTATTGTATCAGAACCAACTTCTGCTAGTCTTTTATAATGTTTAGTGCAGTAACAACTTAAATATATTTACGGTTATTTTGTGGCTTCCGTCACTTGCTAACATAACTAAGATGATATTTAATGGTTATTTAAGAATTAAATTGTAATACCATTCACATAATTCATTTTAGTTGAAAATCAGACTTCTTTTATAGAATATGTTCCACATAATTCATTTTTTAATCAGATTACCCTGTTTTTATATAAAAGATATCTACTTTTGTATGAAAAGCACATGATTTTGCACTTGCCATTTCAAGAAAATGTTTTCCTATCAATGAGAGCTTCTTCCATATTAGAGATACATATATCTACACGATTAACATTTCCTTTGTTATTAAGGCCAACTAGTAGTAGAGGTTATTTTTTTGTTTAGCACAATAACAACTTATATAGCTTCTGGATTTTAATTGTTGCTTCTGCCTACATGATTATATGACTAAGGTGATATTTTATGGTGATTTATTCATTAATTTATTTGTTGATGTGTATAAAATATTTTATCAGTGTTTGATGCAAGTATTTAGGTCTAGTTTTATATCGGATTCTATTGTTTCACTATCAGAGGCATTTATGACACTACAACAAAGCCCTATACAATCAACATGTACATATTGAAAAAAAAAAATTTAATTTTCATACCGATACCATTTATCTACATATCAAAAGCTTCTAGTTTTAAACCATTTCTTTTGACAACCAAAAAGACTTATTTTGTTGCAATGATACTGGGTAATCCTCGTTTAATATCAAAGAACCATGCCTTTATAGAAAAGACATCTGATTTTCCATCTCTAATTTTGGAAAAAAGTTTCTATATCAATGACATCTCTTTTTGTATCAAAGTCAACTAGTACTAGTCTTTTATGATGTTGAAGACAGTATAAATATAAATTGTTTTAGGATTTTAATTGATATTTTATGGTTATTTAGGAATTAATAAGTGTTATCGTTAACATATTCTATGGCATTTGATATAGGTTATTTTGTTCAATTTTTGTATAAAAGATATCTGTTTTTGTATTAGACACATTGTTTTCCATACAAAAAAATCTATTTCTATACCATTGAATTTTACCTTTTTGGCAACAAAGCCCGATTTTCTTACCCTAACTATTTATCTCGATATCAAAAGCTTATCATTTTGCACCATTTATTTTAGTAGCAAAGAAACCTTCTTTTGTAGAATCTATACTAGAAATTGAATTTATATATATATATATACATATAAATATCAGATTAACCTTCTTTGATACAGAAGGCATCAGTTTTTTGTATAAAAGGCACATGATTTTGTACCTGTTATTAAAAAACAAATGTTTTCCTATCAATTAGAGCTTCTTCCATATTAGAGGCACATATATATACATCATTAACATTTCCTTTGGTATTAAATCCAACTAGTACTAGTGTTTTATGATGTTTAGCACAATAATAACTTACATAGCTTTCGGGTTGTAATACTTACTTTTGCCTACCCAATTACATGACTAAGGTGATATTTTATAGTTATTTATTTATTAATTTAACTTTTGATGTGTATAACATATTTTATGTGTGCTCGATACAAGTCATTAAGGTCTATTTTGTATTATATTCTCTTGTTTCAATATCAGAGACATTTATCTCATTGCCACAAAAGCCTATATGATTAACGTGAACTTCATCACCAAAAAAATCCGATTTCCATACCATAATCATTTATCTACATATATATATCAAAAGCTTGAAGTTTTGGAATATTTCTTTTAATAATGAAAAAAGTCTCATTTTGTAGGAACAACCCAAGGTAATCCTCTTTTAATATCAAAGAATCATGCCTTTATACAAATGACACCTGATTTTTCATCTTTCATTTGGAGAAATGATTCTAATTAATAATAGCTCTGGCTGGTTTAGAGACATTTATATGTATACAAATAGTAATATTCCTTAACCCTTTATGTTGATGCTCAAAGAACATGCTTCATTGTCAAAGATACCCTTGGCTTCGCCCGCAACAACAACGTCTATGTTGAAATCATCAAAATCTACATTAGAGTTATTTATGTTTACACAAAAGGCAATTTTTTTTTTTGTATTAGAAACATCCGTTCCTACATCAAAGATGTATTTTTTGTTATAGAAGAGCATGTTACTATGCCATAAACCACAAATAAGGCTCCTAAGGCTACAACTACTCAAAAGAAAAAATATGGTGGAAGACTAACTAAGAAGTAGGTCTTTTTAGTTCATTTTATTTAACTAATTCCATTATTCACCACTTTAATAAGTAACTTTGTGATTTATTAATTTTACTAGTATTGATTTTGAATGAATTTGGGATGTTGGCATGCATAAGTTCCTTTCAAGTGATACCATATGTTCCAGATCAAAAGTAGCATACTATACCCATGGATAGGTTGTGAGATTTGATTAGTTTGTTTAATTTTTTGAAATTTGATTTTATATTATATTTCTTTATTCTCTATAATTTTTTGTTTAGATTTATTGGGTAGCTATTTAGTGGATCATGGAATTTTATGTAGTTGTTGCAATGATGTGGTAAATTTTTGAGTTGTGTACTTTGACTATACCAATTTGTACTTATTTTTTTAATGATATATTATGTTAAATGCATGTTAGCACTTCACAATGTGAACCACATGCTAACTAAGATATTTTTTTAATGATATACCAATTTCAGAATTTTGTTGCATGCATGTTAGCATTTCTTATTTGTGATCTCTGTCACAGAGTTTTTCACAAAGTTAAAATCCTATCTTTCTTGTTGTAAGTATAAATATTAATCATTTGTCACTTTATTGTCTCTCCTAATTATATCACTCCATTTTGTTAAAGAATGTGTTGAGTTGTTGGAAATTATTGAAGACGATTGGTATTGTCAATGGTGCACAAATCTATATCCTAGAGGAAAGTATGTCAAGTGAGAACATAATGCACATATATGCTACAAGAAGGGTAATTTTTATCAAACCAATTCAAACAAATCTACATGCAATGAAGTTGTGTTGTAACTGATCATGGAGACTATGCATGTAATCTGATGTTAACTAGCTACATGCCACTTTTAACAATTTTTTAAGCCTTTTGTTAGTTTGTTTAGTTTCAACTTGGTAATAAAAAAAAAAGTTTTGTCTCATGTTTTTATTGCATTGTAGTGGCCCCAACTTTAGTAATTCAAAAAAGTTTGGCCCACGTACTATTCTAAGTTGCGTTCTGGTTAGTTGTGTGCACTTTGATAAGTGCTTGTGCGATATGAATGCGAAGCGTTCATTCCTTATGTTGAGCATTACTTTTCTCGGGGTTTTACACTAATATGTGTGTTTTTATGTTACATTCATGCAGGTAGGGTTGTGAGGCCGAGTATGAAGGAAAGAAGCCAATGTGGAGCACAATGCACTGATTTTTGGAGGAAATCTTGCTAAGGTTCAAACGCGAAGACATAGGTCGGGTGTGAGATGCTAGAGTGTGTGCCAACCTCCTCGTATTCTAGTTGGCACATCCAACATATGCACGGTTTGGTGATGGCGGAGGGTGTTGAGATCGCCGCCGGAGCAGCGATCGATGGGAAACCGATGATCTTATCGGTGGAGACGATGCCATGGAGGGTGGGAAGGAGTGGGTGGTAGAGAGAAAGGAGGACATCACGCTCAAAGGAAACGCACTTGTAGGCATCATTGGAGCCGCGTCGGAGCTGGTCTTGAGCTTGATAGAGGAGCGTGAGATGGCTTTGAGGTTGAGGAGTTCGGAGGAGGAGAGGATGTGGAAGACGACGCCCTTAGCGTCGCGGCCTAGGATAGTTACGGTCTGGTGGTCGGTGAGGTCGATCTCCGGTGTCGGCGCCGATGAAGAGTGAAGCATCAGCGGGAATTTAGGGCCATGGAGCATAGGTGAACATCAGATCATCCGGTTTGGAAAGATCAGTGGCGGCGGTGGCGGCGGCTCAGTGAGGTATGGATCGAACCTTCTCCTCATTGATTTCCTATCGGTACCTTGTTTTTAGATCACTGTTCTCAGATCGGTAACTCTGTTTGGAGCTTCTAAAATGCCAGATTCATCCATGTTCCATTCGATTCTTTATATTTATGGCTGCATTTTAAGATGGAAACTATGGATTTTCTATAGATTTCTAGGGTTTTGGCCTTGATAATCATGGCTTGCTACTTGCATTTTGATTTGATCTGTAAATGTTGTCTATGCTGTGTGATTCAATGAATTTGTTAGTTATTTTTGAAGTTTTTATCAATTTTAATTTGTTTATTTTGTTTGATTTATTCATGATGCTATATATATGCTTGCTATTGAGATTGAAGCTTTCTAGCTTTCTATCATTTCTTATGGCATGTGTTATCATGGAGAAGGGGTACGAAGAACTGAGGTTGCATGAGATAAGCACCGTAATAAAGGAAAAAGATCTGCCAGTACTTATATTGGGCATTGCGATTCGCCAGGTTAGGTTCACCTCCATTGTCTCTCTTATGTCTTCTCTGTTTCTCCTAAAACTATTGTCATGTTACTGTTGCTGATTGAAATTGCCATGCCCTAAAGTTTCCACCTTGGGGCAGGACAATCTGCATTCTTATGTTCCCCTGAAAATTACTCCAGGAATAAGCTTTATCTGTTATGAATTATTTACTTTCTTATTAGATTTCTTGACATAATTGTTCATTACTTTTGCAACCACTTGCTACTAGTGACTTTAGTGCATCAAACTTCAGAATGGCTGATTAATTTATCTTCAAAAGTGGCCATTGATGCACTCAGGAACTATTTATGTGATAATTGGCATTTGTACAACGTTATACCACTCCCTTTTGGGCGTTATTAGTTTGAAGATATAATGATTTAATTTAAAAACTTATATCTGTTAATCTGTGTCATGTAAGTATGCAGAAAACAATTTGCCTTTTTGTATTGAAAATAATGTAGCATATTCCTCAATTATATTTTTGTATTGTGGTTGCAGTCAAATTACATGCCGTTCCAGGCGCTCGTCAGGGTAAGAAATTTCCGAGGATTTGATCATTCAAGCTTTATCTTAGGAAAACAATCTGGACATTTTGACAGCTTCTGCTCATGGGAATTCAACAACTCAAAAGCATGTCTCTCTTACTCTTGTGGTTTCAAACTTTCTTTTCTACCCACAAAAAGGAGGTAAATTTGTGCATGATTTTGAAATATTTTGCAGTATGGCACTTTTGTTGTCTGTTTATATTTGCAATGCTATAGTTAGGGTTTTTTTTTGTGTTATTATATATTTTAATTTCACTTAAAGTTCATCAGTATTTACTGGTCAAATTACTTGCTAGTTAGCATTTTTCAGCTTCACTGTCTCATAATTGCTTATTCTTTAACCTTTTGATGCATTTCTCTTTCTCAATGAATTCTAACTAGTAATCAGAGCTGTGAAGGGTCTTCTAGGAATTTATCTATGATTTTTAACCATAATCTTTTTTTTCTCTCTTGAAAAACCATAAATTTGTTTACGCTCAAACAAAATTAATGAAGACATGATTTTGGTAATCATCAAGAACATAATCTTGTTCGGCCAATGCCCTCCTAATTGTTGTAGGCTCTCAAGTTTGTATTTTAGTGGCATGGATCTGTTTTTTATTTGTTAAATATATTATCTTCAGAAGAGGAACATATATATGAAGAGGCCACGAATTTTGACTAGTGTTTTTTATCTAGTACTTTCCTTTGAGTTATTTACTATTTATAATTTATGACCTTCTTTCATTTTATTACCTCTCACAAGGAGTTTGGATTAACTCCCATACCCCATGAATAAATTCTGTCACTGTTTCAAAGCATTTCTCAATTATGAAGCAGATGGATGAATAGGTTTTCTTTTTTTTTTTTTCTTTTGTAAGAATTACAAATAAATCTATTCCATAACTTCTTTGACCTAATACAGACTTCATTTTGAAATAACCTGATTACTGAATGTGAAGACAAGCAGAATTGAAGCTTTCTCCAACAAATGCTCAATACTTGTGTCTCTTTAACATGATGCTTGGACTTGAAGTAATAGCATCAATTACCTGACACTCTTAAAAGATTGGAGGCAAATGTCATTGCATCACCACCACTCATCTGAAGCATTCAGGATTTCATTACACAAACTGAGAAGAAATGTGGACCAAACTTTTTTTCTTTTTGGTTGGAGTGCTAATAATTTTTGCATAATTAGTATCAATTTACTCTTTCTTGAATTCAATGTTGCTGCAAAACCTTGCTATCACCAAATTAAACATGGTTGTGCTGAGTATTGACAAATGTTATGTGTTTTGTTCTGGCACTCCAATTTCTTATCTTAGCTGTGGTTGTATAAGTGATTTAATGGATGTAGGTTCAATTAATTACTTATCGAATACCAATGAATTTCTTAATCTTAATATTAGAATTACCCAGGTATTACATAAGGAATACATATAATTCACAAAAAAGTTACCCAGGGATTACCCAGGAATTTTTTATTATTAAAAATATATTTACTTAGGACTTACCCAGGGATGTTTCGTGGGGAACTTTACCCAGAGGTTCCCCAGGGATTATTTCATGGGTAATTCATGTTGTTTATCAAATCCCAGGAATTAATTAGCTAGGGATATTAATTATGTGCCCAGAGATTGATCCGTGGGTAATTTACCTAGGGATAAGAAATGTCGTGGGTAATGTTTTACCCACGAGCGATTTAGCTAAGGCCTAAAATCTCTGGGTATTCCTTGGGTAAATGGATTTACCGAGGGATTTTTATAGTGTTACCCACAGAATTGTCCGTGGGTAAATTGTTATTTTCTTGTAGTGTTCAAGGATATCCCCATCCCACAGTTCAAACAAAAGATAATAGAGTTGTATCTAAGTGGCAACGGTGGAAAGCAGAGTAGAAACTGGCTAAAAGAAAGCATGCCTAGGGGTCAGCTGTAACATAAGGCCATTGACTTCCAAGGACCATCAAACAACACATTGTTCATAGCCGATTGGGATCCATATTGAATTAAGAAATAACCGTTGGGGAGATCAGCGGTAGAGAACTCGCCTCACTTCTTCCATATATCGAGAAGAAAATTTTTCACTACATCTAGAGTTGGTGCTCAACCCAAGAATTTCCATAAAGGGTGTTGTAGAAATGACTCTTTGTAAGATATTTAGTGTTCTCATCTATCTTGAAGAATTCAAAAACAAACAACTTTAGTTTGTCCAAGGCGGTGCACTGGACCACTAGGGACTCCTCATCGTGAAACTGCCTACTTCCGGCACCATGGCCCTCTACGGCGGGCTTACGAGGGTCCGAGGAGAACATTGGTGACTGGTGTGGCCTAGTGTGGAAAGGGCTTTACCCCACTTGCCATGGCAAGTTGGGTGGAAGAAGACGAGGAACACAAGCGAAGGGCAGTGGAAGGCACTGTTAAATGCTTTGATCCCCCTTGACATGGTGGCTACCTATAGTTAGTAGCTAGTAGCTAATATCGGAAAAAAGTATAGGGATTTGGCCACAAGCCTAATTACTTATTTGTAGTGTTGCACCAACCTTTCTTTTCCAGCTATCGATTTGATTTGTTAAATCATTCTGGATTTCAAAAGCATAAACTAGAAAAAGCTAGGGTAAAAAATAGTTTGGTGTTGGAGAAATAGCTAATTTTGTTTTTATAGATATTAGTAATGTTATTTCTTCTCCACTAATTTTAAAGGTTTATGTTTTATCTCACCTTGTGGTGTGTTGTGAGGTAGGGGTATGATATCTCATAACTCGGCAAATTTCCTTGTTGAGAAGTGGGTTGCTTTCTCCCTAGCAGAGGATGAGGATGAAGACATAGATTATAGTCAAGAGGATGCTCTAGATGGAGGAACTTTTGACCACACTAATAGAAATATACATTTTGAGTCCATGCGATAGATGCCTACCTCACTGTAGAGACCGGTCAAAGGTGTGGAATCTAGTAAGGTCCCAAAGGTGTGGAGAACTAGCTTTACATATTCAAGTTTTCTCATGCACTCAATATAAAGAAGGTGCTTGAAAATGGCCCATTGATGTTCGATAATCATGTACTTCTTCACCAAAGGGTGATACAGGATGAGCAACTTACCAAGATTGAGATCTTTGAAACCAGTTTCTGGGTGCAGCTCCATGATCTCTCCATTATGTTCATGTCGGAGAGGGTTTGTAGAGATATCAAGAACTTTATCATAGACTACCTAGATCCAAATCCCTCAAATTTTTCTGGCAAATGGAGAAGCTATCTTAAAGTGTGCAGCACTCTGGATATAAGGAAGCCTTTGAAAAGAAGAATGAAGATCAAGCTCCCTCGTTGAAGATGGAGCTGGGTGAATTTTCAATAAGAGTGGCTTCCCACGTTTTGTTTTTTCTGTGGCGTCATTGGGCATAGTGAGCATTTTTGTGAGAAGCTCTATGATTCACCAAATGCAGGGATTTAGCACCCATTTGGGTTGTATCTTCATGCTCATGGCCGGCACCCTCAGTCCTGAGTTGGCAAGAGGTGGCTTCATTCCCATATCATGCCGGGGAAAGGGAAAACTTTGATAAACATAGCTACCACTAATGGTTTTGAGATGGACGCCATCATGATGGAAAGTGACCCTCTGAAATGGGTTCTGGGCATGGTAGTAGGATACGCTGTATGATAGATGGCATGGTGACTTAAAAGGCGGCATGGGGGTGCCTCGAGCTCATCATCCTATGGGTGGGGGCATTGTTGAACATCATCATGCGGAGCATGGGGAACCCCACCTCATTGACTCACTCATATTAGTTGATTTGATGAGAAGATAGAGGTTTAAGGAGGGGCAATGCTCAAATAAAGTACTCAATCATGACGCGCATGCCTGTCATAGTACACAAATGGGAGATGGTTAACTAAAGGCCAAGGTGTCCAACCACCCAGACGAGATAGAGGCGGGACCTAGAACCTAGGCCTACTGACAGCCATGACCACATTAAGTTGGAACTGTCATGGGATTAACAACCCTCGCGCAATGCATAAGGACCTGGTATCGACCAACAAGCCAAATTTTTTCTTTGTGATTGAAACACTATGCTCTATAAGAAAACTTAAGGAGGTGAAGCACAAGATTGGAATGGAAAGGATGTTTGCTATTGACTAGGTGAGGACAAATAGGAGATTGGCCATCTTCTGGCGCCCCCAACGTGGTGTCTCATTGATTGGTTTCTGTCGTCACTTTGTTGATATCGAGATCACCATGGATAACGAGGGGAGATGGCCTCTTATGGGGTATTATAGTAAGCCCAGCCATAGTAGATGGCATAGATCATGGGCCTGGCTCGGCGCACTCACTGGGAGATCACGGTTGCTATGGCTATGTATTGGTGATTTTAACGACATTTTATTCTCCTTTGAAAAGCATGGTGGTCGACCTCTACTTGATTTTTTATTGGCTGGTTTTCGCATAGCAACGGAGGATGCTGGTCTTTTCAATCTTCGAATGCTTGGCCATCTTTTTACTTGGGGATGTGGCACTGGTACTATGCACTGGGTGGAAATGAAGCTAGATTGGGTATTGGTGAATCATGATAGGACTGGTATGTTTCCTGAATATCAATTGCAGAATCTTTGTCCTACTAGTTCTGATCATTCTACTCTTTTCTTACAACATACACAACATATGTTCCGTTTTGAGAATGCCTGGTTAATGAGGAGCAATGCACTTCCATTGTGGAACATGGCTAGCTAGAGTACCCAATTGATTCTATCTATGACAAAATGGGGCTCATATCTGAATTGCAAATGGGGAAGCAAGCAAGATGAAATTCTTCTCACATCAGATCACATCAATGAGAATGCAACTAGAGCATCTTCATCATAAACGTGACCATGCAGGACTTTAAGCTCTTGAGGCAACAAGATGAGTATTGGAAGCAGAGAACAAAGGTTTACTACCTTAAGGAGGTGGATGTGAACACCAGCTATTTCAATACAAGGGCTTCTCACCGAAAGCAAAAGAGTAAAATCACAAAGCGTTAGGACCATTCAGGGGTATGGTGGAACAGGGGAAATGGTTTACATCATTATATATGTTCACATTTCAAGGAGCTATTTTCAACTCACTCAAATGGACAGATTAGTTGTAGTCACCTTGTGAAATGCTCTATGTTAAATGAGATGAATGAATTACTGCTTCAACCATTCACTGATATTAAGGTGAAGAAAGCGTTATACTCCATGTACCCAAACAAATCATCTGGATTGGATGGTTTTAATCCCACTTTTTACTAGCAATTTTGGAGTATCGTCAATGGCGATGTCTTAGTAGAGTGTCTACAGATTCTCCACAGCAGTTCTATGCCTCCCAACCTCAATAAAATAGCTATTATCTTGATTCCAAAGGGAAAGAATCCTAAGACAATCAATGACCTATGACCCATCTCATTGTGTACATTCACGTACAGGATTGTAGCAAAGATGCTAGCCAATCGATTAAAGGAGAATCTGGATTGGATGGTTTTATTCCGCTTTTTACCATCAATTTTGGATTATCGTCGGTGGTGATGTCACAATTAAGTGTCTACAGATTCTCCACATCGGTTCTATGCCTCCCAACCTCAATAAAATTAGCTAATGTCTTGATTCCAAAGGGCAAGAATCCCAAGACAATGAATGACCTACGACCCATCTCATTGTGTACAGTCATGTACAAGATTATAGCAAAGATCCTAGCCAATCGGTTGAAGGAGGTGTTGCCACATATTATTTCTAAGACGTAAGGTGCTTTCTTTCATGGGCATTTGATCACAGATAATGTTGTTCTAGCTGCTAAAGTGATTCATTACTTCAAGCAAAAAATGGAAAGGCCAATGTGGGTATGCTGCGGTCAAGCTAGATATGTCAAAAGCGTATGACCGAGTAGAATGGGACTATATCCAGCGCATTATGAGTACGATGGGTTTTACCGATGCATGGGTACAACTTGTTATGATATGCGTCACAACAATGAGCTATCAAGTTATACATGATGGTCTAATACTAGATCCTATCTTCCCACAGAGAGGTCTTTGGTAAGGATGTCCATTATTGCCCTGCTTATTCCTCATGGTAATAGAGGGTCTCAAAGCTCTTATTCATCAAACAGTTCAATCTGGCGTATGACATGGTTGTCTGGTTGTGAGGAGGACTCCCACTCTTACACATACCCTCTTTGTGGATGATAGTTAGTTATTTTTACGGGCATCTAGGAAGGAAGCTGAAGCTCTCTCATGAGTTTTTTCTACTTACGATATCGAGTTGGGCTAGGAGGTGAATCTTCATAAATCATCTGTGTTCTTTAGTTCGAGAGAATGAAGTCAATAGGCATTATCTTGGACTCCCACTACTAATTGGTAGAAGGAAAAGGAAATTTTTGCTTTTTTTTAAAGATCGGATGAGGAAGCAGATCCATAGTTAGAACAGGGGCTTACTTTCTCGGGCTGGTAAAGAGGTGCTCTTGAAATTTGTAGTGCATGCAATCCCCAACTATGAAATGCAGGCATATCTTATCTCGGAGGGTCTTTGTACTAAGCTTGAACACATGCTAAACTCATTTTGGTGAGGCTCAGGAGCCCCGGGTTACTGCAGTATTTACTAGACTTCTTGGGATAAACTTTGTTATAGCAAGGGTAATAGAGGACTGGGGTTTCCAAAGCTTGCGAGCATGAATCTAGCATTCCTTGCTAAAATGGGTTGGCGCATTCTAATGAACCCAGATGCTTTAATCTCATGTGTATTACAGGCTAAGTATTTCTTTGGGAAATCCTTCCTTGAGGCATCGCTTGGACATAATCCAAGTTTTGTGTGGTGTAGTATCCATGCGGCTTAGAGCTTAGTGTAGAAGGGTGCTATCATAAGGGTGGGTTCTGGCAGTATACTATACAAGTTTTTCTAATCCCTGGTTACTCAATCCTGATCCGTTTATTTCATCGGAAGTGCGTCCTGGCAGCGAGGATCTCCGAGTATCAAGCTCATGGTTCCAGGTGCATGTCAGTGGGATCGAATGAAGATGAATGACTTGCTAAACTCCCAGGATATAGAAAAAATCCTTGTGATCCCCTTATCGATAACCCAGCTCGAGGACACTTGGATGTGGAGACTTGCCCACAAGGACCAATTCTCTGTGAGGAGTGCATACAAGGTGCTTCTTCCAGAGATAGTGGACAGGTTGGATTTGTGCTCTTGGAGTGGCTTATATAATGTTAGGGTCCCTTATAAAGTGCATCATGTTGTCTAGCGAGCGACAAAAGATCTCTTACCCACAACTTATAATCTCGTCCAGAAGTAGGTGGATGTAGATATTCACTGTCATGCTAAAACTGTTGAGCATGCATTGCTACGATGCACTTTTTCTCAACAAGTGTGGCGTCTTTGGGGTTTTATCACCAACTGCCCGCTTAAGTGCTCCTTGGGGGATTGGCTTTCATATATGCTTGGTCAATGCTCTTCAACAGAGTTTGAGGGCTTCTTGTTCATGGTGTGGGCTCTTTGGACGCATAGGAATGAGGTTGTATGGAAACATGTATCTCTATCCAGCATGTGGGTGGTATCTTTATGTGAATTCATGGCAGCTAATGGCTGGTAGCATCTTCTAACAGAGCCAGTGCTCGGTGACGGCCAACTCGGGTTTAGTATGGCATTTGATAAAGCCACCGGAGGGTATCTTAAAGATCAATTGTGACGCATCCTGTTTAAAACTCAAAGCTGTACCGGACTTGGTTGGATTGTTCGTAATCACAGGGGCCGTCTCCAAGGTGCGTGGTCTTGGTTGCTTCCTTGGGTCTATGCACCCACTGATGCGGAAGCACTTTGTATTAGAGAAGCACTGAGTTGGGTTTGGGCACATGGTGGTTCACAGCAATTCCACGTGGAAATAGACAACCTCCTCGTTGTGCAGGCTATCCAAGCAGCCGAAACAGATAAATCAACTCTTGGGCTAGTGATTGGGGATTGTCTTGTATCATGCATAGGTGCAATGTGGTTTCTGTTAGTCATGTTTTAAGGTATGCAAATAGGGTTGCTCATTTCATTACACGAGCCTCTCTTTCTCATCCAGACCTGTTTGATTAGGGCTCTACCCCTTTCATGCTGTCAATTATCTTCTAAACCAGGATCTATCCTAATGCATTTTTTTTTCTTTTTAAAAAAAAGATATTAGTAATGTTTTTTTATTATTTATTTTAATTGAAGGAGAAAGATTTAATTTTTTTTTTCAATTCTTTTTGTAAATATCCTGGTAGTGTTTTTGTGTGTCTTTTTATCCGGTGGTCATTTGACAATATGTGACATAATAATAATAATATCAATGACAACAATAACAACAACAATAATAATAGTAGTAGCAGCAGCAATAATATTAGTAACAAAAATTATTATAATTATAATTAAATGAAAAAGGAACAGTTTAAATATGGGGACGCATGCATGAATGAATAGAATTAAGCTTATATGTACATATATATATATATATATATATTGTTATTGTTAATTCTTCTTATTATTTAGTCACGACAATATTGATATTATGGTTGTCGTTCTTTTTTTTTTTTAATTTTATCAAAGATGTTGTCTCTATTGTTGTTGTTATTATTAATTTTTGTGGTAAGTCACAAAATCTCAAACTTTAATTATATATTTTAAAATTTGAATTATTGTAAATATCATTTTAATTTTAATTAATATAACTAAATATTTAAAATAATATCTAAATTTGATAATTTATTGATTTAATTAATATATATTAAGTAAATAATCTTTTTAAGTTCTATTTAGGTTTTCTTGGATTTTTCTAACTCCGACTGGCGTTTGAATTTAGGGTATTTTTTAATAAGCGAATTGTAACCCGATGCTAGAGTTAGCATTTTAAGTTTTTTTTAATAAGGGAATTCTAACCCTGATGACGGAATTATAATTTTAGGGTTTTTTAATAAGGTAATTCTAACCCTGATGCCGGGTTAGAATTTGAGGTGTTTTTAATAGTAATAATAATAATAATAATAATAATAATAATAATAATAATAATAATAATAATTGTAATAATAATAATAACAACAACAACAACAATAACAACAACAACAACAACAACAACAACAATAATAATAAGGGAAAATTACTGTTTACCCCTCATGAATTTCAAATATTCCTAAACACCTCCTCCAACTTTTGCACACCCCGGACAGCCCTTTCCGTTATTGTTTAAGTTCCCTTTTACCCCTATCATTTACTTCAAATGGATCCATGTTATGAAATTTTATTTTTGCCCTTGAAAATGGTGGGAAAAAAACCGCCTATCATGTCCGACCTTTATGCATACAATTTTGCATTATGTTTGCCTTTCTGCTTTCTTTTTGTCAAACAAAGTTTAGAAGGCTCATCACATGTTCTTCTTCTTCTCCTCCTCCTCATTTGGTTTGTTTGATTTGAGTTCTACCGGTTTTCTGATAAGGTGAGAATTTCTTCGTTGCTCTCGCTTTGATTATTCTGCAGGAGGGAGTAACAATGTATAAAAATGTAGGTTTATTATGGAGAGTTTTTGTGTTTTTATTAGATACAACACAGAGGGACGAGTGCTAATGTTCACGGCGCTGACTTCTTGGGAATCAGTGTTAGCTGAAATATATGAGCAATGGGGTCTCGATGTTTCCCGTGTTAGGGTAAAGTTTATCACATTTGATGGATATAATATGGTTTGTCCAATAGAAAATGAGGTTGACTTCCAGCGCATGTGTCACGAGTACTCCATCTTCAATTGCGGTGTAGTGGATCTTGATGTTGAGACAGATGATGTGCTATTATCGTATCCTACTGAAACCGAGTTCTTCTCATTGTAAAGTTCTTCTCTTTTATCTTTATCTAGTTGTAGAAGTTAATTATTATTTAGATCTGTTTAAATATATCAAGTTTCCATTTAAAAACTGTCTTCTCATCTTAAATTATTCTGTTTCAGTTTAAATATTTTTTTAATGTTTAAACTTTCTAGTTATCGTTTAAACATTTTATGTTCTGATTAAATTATTGATCATTTTTCGTTTAAACTAAAGTGTTGGCAGGAATTCAGATTCTGCGAGCACTTCCGTTCCACGTCATGGCGACCTTGACGGTGTGGCATGCCTTCCTTCCTTGTCAGATCAATCTGAAGTGTTGTCGTTGGATAACAGATAATGTTTTCAAGGTGTTGAACATTTTAGTGACGCACTTCAAAATTTTGCAATCAAACGGAATTTTTGACTTCAAATTCCTAAAGAACGAAAAACACTAGGTGATTATGGAATGCGTTGCCGATGGTTGTCAATGGCGCCTGCATCAAAGGAATATAATAAAAATACTTTTAGAATCAAGACAATGCACCCATCACACACTTTGCTGTGGTGGAATTGGATCGGCGTCACATACGAAAGAGTCCAAAAAATGGGTAAGCGCACGAATGATTCAGAAGCTCAAAGAACGGCCCTTGTACGAGGTCATCGACGTTCAAAAGGATATGTTGCGGGAACATGGTGTCCACATTCCATACAAGCAGGCTTGGTTGGGAAAAGAGCATACCCGGGTGATCCTCGATGGCAGCAATATCTCCGGCTATGATTTTTTGCTTTGGTACGTGGATAAGGTTGTTGAGACAAACCCCGTCATCATTGCGATTGTGGAAAGAGACGGTGAGTGTTTTAAACGTGCATTCTTTTCTTTCAATGCGTGTATCGTGGGATTCAAGAGTGCTTGCAGGCTGCTGTTGTTTCTCGATGGTACCCACCTCCTTGGAAAGTATCGGGGTACTCTATTGGGTGCCACAGGCAAATATGAAAATAGTGGCTTTTTCCACGTCGCCTTCGGTATTGTTGACAACGAGACCGATGCCAATTGGATGTGGTTCATTTCCAAGTTAGGTGATGCTTTATACAATGAAGGAGATTATCAAGAGATAATTACATTCGTGTCAGACAGGTCTAAGGGCCTTGTGAACCCCATTGCGAGAGTCTTCCCTTCTTCTCCACATGCATACTGCCTTCGACACTTGGAGGCCAATTTTATGAAAGCCAATGCCAGACTTGGGAAGGCTTTGAGGGAGGAGTGCTGGTCCATATACTTTTGTATTACATGGGCATCCACGGCTAAAGAATTTGATGATACCGTGAATAAAACTGCAGGCCACATCACCCGAAGCCTATCAGTGGTTGATTTATAAATCAGATATGTCACATTGGTCGAATTATCTATTCAAAGGTGAATGTTGGGGCGAGATGTATTCAAATATCGCGGAGTCGTTCAATGCGTGGATCAAAAAAGCTCGGCATTTACCGGTGATGAAAATGGTCAACTCCATAAGGTATTCGAATGTTGATTTTATTTAACACTTAAGAATTGTTCTTATCTTTTAAAAATTTTTTCTTACTGTGCAAAAATCATTATGGGATTAGAGGGGTTCGTTATTTGACCAAGGGGAAAAAATCTTATCTTATCTTATTATTATTATTATTATGTTAGTTAATTGACTTTGAAAAAGAATAATTTATGTTAAGAATTATCAATATATATCAATAAATATAAATATACAAATTTGTGGATGAATAAGTAAATTTTTTTTAAATATGAAAATTTCATATAATATTTTCCAAAATCTCTGAAATCAGACTAAAACATTAAAACCAAATTTATAATTTCAAAAGTATTTTTAATTGAACATAATTATAGATAATTTCAAAAATTGACAACATTTTGATTTACCTAATATTAATCAAACATAAGATATTTTTAATGTTGTATTAAAACTTTAAAAGAAAATTATAATTACAAAAATATTTATAATTCAAAAAAATTATTGATAGTTTTAAAAATTGACAAAACTATGATTTACCTAATATTAATCAAACACAACCTAGAAATTTTAATAATAAATAAAAACAAAGCTAGATGAGACATTGGGGCCTTTTGGTGTAAGTGATTTGATTATCATAATTCATTACCAATAGCATAAGTTGTTTGTGCATTTTGGGATTAGAGAAGTTCATAGTTCGACCAAGTGAAAAAATCCTTCTCATTTAGTTAATTGTCTTTGAAAAACATTAGAAATAAAGAATAACTAGTGTTATGCATGTGCTATGCATGGGAGAAATGAACACAATAGATGATGTTAATAATAGTGTTTGCATCAAAGACATAATTATCTTTAAAATTTAATTTATTCAAACTTTGGAAAACAACAAACTTAATCTAAATTTTAAAAATTTGTTTATTGAATTTTCCATTATTTACCCATTATCGAATAATTCTCCAATTCCTTTTAAAAACTATTTAAAAGACCAAATTAGGAGTTTAAAAATAAAAAAAAATACCCCCAATCTATTAACATAGTTCAAATATGGATTGAAATTGTTGTTTATATAGTAGAGTGAATAATGAATAATGAATATGTTATATATATGTGAGTGTATATATATATATATATATATATACTAATATATTATTATAGGATATCTAAATCAAATAAGATAAACAATTAGACTATATTACCTTGATAGTATTTTTGGAGAATGTCTACAAATAATTGATGCAATTGCTTTTGGCAATAAATTATGATAATCCAATCATCTACTCCATAGGGTCCCAATTTCTCATCAGGTTTTGTTTTTATTTATTATTAAAGTTTCTAGTTTATGTTTAATTAATATTACATTAATCAAAGTTGTCAATTTATGAAAATATCAAAAATGTTTTTGAATTACAAATAGTTTTGAAATTACAATTTGCTTTTAAAGTTTTGGTATAACATAAAGGAAAGATTTTTATTATCAAGTAATTCAAAGTTTTATAAAATTATGCATAAAATATAGTTTTTCTACAAAATTCAAAAGTTTGAAATTTTGAAACGGTTTATTGACACATGGACCCTTCCACACTAAAAATTTAATAAAAAAATTAAATAATTCATAAAAACAAAAAAAAAACAACCAATATTACATATAATAGTTTTATATCAAGAAAAAAAAACATGTTCATCCATAAAGACCATCTCAATGCTATTAATTTCCAATTTATCATAGAAGCATGGAATCTCCCAAAGTTTAATCACTGGAACCTTCAATATGTGTCTTATTAGCTTATTATTATTAATTTTAGAATATGATAAATGATATATGATAAATAATATTATAATTTGATAAATAAAAGACTTTAATTTATCATCATATATATTAATATATTTTATATTTTATATTTTAAAAAAATATTTTAAAAATGTTAATTAAATAAAAGAGATCTATTAAGATGAAAAAAAAAATCTATTTATATTTTTAAACTAAATAGTTAATATTATTGTAATATTTTATTTAGGTTTTTTTGAAGCTTGACACTACTTATTTGTTTTTATAACTATATTTTTAAATCTTTTATTATTTGATCAATTTTTTAATTTTTAATTTTTAATAATTATCCAATTTTTTTTATATTTATAATTCTTGGATTTTTTTTCAAGTTTTTTTTAATGCTGATCCAAACAAAATCATATTTCTATTATAATTCAAATATAATATAACATGCCATATATCAAAGGAAACAAAAAAAATATGAAAAGTGAACTTGAGTCATTGCAAATACTCAATATATAGTGTCGGCATTCGCAATTTTGAGGTTGGGTATGCCTTTCTTCCACCCAAGAAAACACATTTATGTATTCCGAGTAGCAATGGTGACCGTTACAATGTGTATCATATGGTACATAGGAATAATTCATGCCCCCTTAGATCATGATCATGGTCCCTCAAGTAATAATCATCAATCAATCAATCACTCTTGTATTCTTATATATATTTATCTTTTTTATTATTTTAATAAATTTTATATTATCTTTAATTAAAACTATATTATATATATATGTGTGTGTGTGTGTGTATGTATATGTATATCTTTGTATTGACACAGGTGACCCCAAATCCCAATCCCCAATAAAGGATAAGTAGAACCAAGTATATTCTAGTAGAACCAAGTATATTCTAGCATATCCTGTATTGATGTAGATTTGGGGCAATGTTGGAGCTATTTATGGCTTTGTGCTTTGCAAAAAAAACATTATAGTGCTAGGATTAGCCCTTGCAGGGTTTGTCATTGGAGTCCTTTTAAATATCTACCTTATAAAAGATGAAAAAAATGTTCACCTTCTCTGATCATCATCATCATCATCATCAATAGCCTCCATTAGTTCATTATTTTGACAAGCATGTACAATTGTCTAGATAAAAAAAAAAGTAGCTTCTATTATAAATAATCTATGTTGTTATGTTTAAATACAAATTCAAAATGTTAGATATGTCAAAATAAAAAAATTGTAATAGTCATAAAAAAAAATATATGTATACATATACACATTTTATCCCTTTTTTTAAACAAATAAATATGATAGAATAAAATTCAAAAATTTATAGGATTTACAATTCAAAAAGATAATGTATTTTTGACCGATACACAAAATAAATTTGTTCAGATTCCACTTTCTAATAAAATAATGTAAATTATTTTACTATTAAGAAATAAATATTTGAAATTTTACAAGTAATTAACAAAGTATTTATATATTAATTAACAAAATTGATAATCACATGATTGTAAATCTTGATTTGGAAATAAATTAATTAGGCCTTCAATCAAATATGCCTACCAAATATTAAACAACTAAATTGAGTGTCTGCCCAATCACTTTTTTTTTATTTGAAAAAATCACTATTTTTTTACATATTTTTCATTGAGCATGATTTATTCATTTTAAAATTAAAAGAATTTAACCCCTTTTGGTCCATTATTTTTTATTTCTTTTATCTAAATAAATAAATAAATGGGAGGATTAGTTTTAGTTAATTGTGCTCCCGCGAGGCATTTAGTCACCATCGAGGCCGATCGTCGATGCCGTGGGCTATCTCGCCGGGTCCCCGCCCTTTCCCCATCCTTCGACGGTCATTCCATGCGATCATGGACATCAAACCCTCGTCCTCCCCCGCCACCGATCCCGGCAGCGCCTTCAAGCTCCTCCTTGCCTGCCCCGCTGGCCTCCCTAGATCTCGAGTACTATCTCATTCTCCACCCTTTCTTTCTCTCTCTTTCTGTCTCTCTATATCTTCTGCTTGATTGAGAATTGATCTTTTTTAGGGCTTGGAATTGTTAGATTTATTGTGTTGCTTGATTGAATGATCTAGCAGTGTGCATTCAGACTTCCATATTGTGATTATGTTTTTTTTTCTTCTGTGTTGTTATGAAGCTCGTTGTCGATTTTAATGCGTCTTACGATAGGGTTCCGCATCCTGATGCTAAGCTCGAAGATTCGATTAATGAGGTACTGTTTTTGGGATCGTTTCTGTTAAATCTCTTCTTTTCTGTCTTCATTTTGCTTGAAACACTGATTTGAACAAGTGTTGAGGTTTTGGATTGCATGAACTTGGTTGAATTTGTTCTATGTATCACACGAAGTGGTATTATGAGTTGTGATATAGTTGAATTTTGAGCTAGCATTCATTTTTAGATATGGAGATTTATGTTTAGTGTTTCTTATCAATTTATCTTTCACAAAATTTAGATATGGAATCAGCGAATTGGGAAGAATTCATCACTATACAACGGCCAAAAGTTCAGGGTATGTTCTTCTTACTTTTAAACCGTGCTATGGTGCACTTCTATTTGGTTATAGTTTATACCAACTTTTTTTTTTATTCAATTGAATAAGTGTGCCTCTCTTTTGTTGTTCAAGACTATGATAGTGATTCCTTCAAGCCTTTGTTAGCATATTGAGACTTATTTTACTTACCTGGACAATTATAAACTGTATATACTAATAAGGCCAGCAAACATCCTGAGCATGCCTGCAATAGACTTCAACCCACTTCACATTTACTGCAGATAGAAGCTCCATCAACTTCCTACTGTAATAAGATTAGTAAATATATGACAAATTTATTGACGTTGATCACCTTAACATAGATCATTCACCGACAAAAACTGAGCTGTTGAATTGGAGCATTTCAATTTTTTTCTTTGTTAATGTGTTCTTGATAGGCCCATTTAGGATATGATATGTTTTTAATATTACCTGATTTAAGTGGGTTCCTCACGTGTTATAATTTTCTGTCTTTTATCATATCATTAGTTTCCACAGGAGAATAGAAGACTCAACTCTCTACTTGCTATCCCTTGCTTATGTAATTGCCACTCATGTGTCAAATGTTTGCCATTTTCATCTTTAATCCCTTTGTTTTTTTGGTTCTAAAGGAATTGTAATCTGCTACGTTTCAGTATGGAGCTAGTATTTTGCATATGGGTAATGGCGTTGACCGAGAGTCCTCTGTCTGTCTTCACTTGGGTCTGACAGATTATAGGTTTTACTCCAAGCTATCTAAACTTTTTTCTGAAATATTATGTGTCCTATGTTGGTTTCTGTGGCATGGTATGTACCAACATTTATGGTCTTATTTTGTATTTTCTATAAGTTGCTAAAGTTTTGTTTTGTTATCTTATGTTATGATGCGCAGTTAGATATTGGAGTTGTTTCTCCTTATTGAACCTTTTGAATCTGCATGTCATTCAGGACATTTGTGGGCACAAATCTGAATCCTTCTTGGGAGATGTTTCTTATTCCTTCAGAAGGTAATTAAAAAATTTTCAACTAAGATAACATTGATCGGTCTTTAACAGATCATTATTCAAATAATGACATGTTGGCTTATTATTGTAATGATACATTATCTAATACTCTGCATAATTCATATATTGTGTTCTTTTTGGTCTGCAATTATATCCAAATTTAAATATTGTTTTGTTATCTTGTATTTTTAACTTTCACTGGTGTTTAATTGCCTAATTTGCAACTTTTGCAGATGATACTATTCATTGCCAACACACATCAAGCCCCTTGGGTAATGGTGCTGTTGTAGAAACTAGTGATAAAAAGATTCTTGTATTGCAAAGAAGCAATAATGTTGGAGAGTTTCCTGGGTATTTTGTTTTTCCTGGCGGCCATTCAGAGGTAGGTAATGTTTTCGAAGTTAAATACTTTTGGTGATTGATGAAAAAGAAGGCTAAATGAAAAATTCATAAAATGGAGTGAATCGTCACAGCCAATAAAATAAGTGAAAATGTGATGGAGCATGTTGTTGGTGGCATGCTATGCTCACTTCTTTTATAAGTAGCTAGAGACTAAACTTGAGAGATGACAATATGCATCTGTTTACTAAAGTTGAGTTTCCAAGTATTATTCATGACTATTTTAGTAGTATAATATGATATAGTTTTAACACGTTTCGCATCTCAAAGGAGATTATTTTGTATTGGTTGGTAAAATTTGAGCTGTTTCTTCTTTGCAGCCACTAGAAGTTGGAATTTCAGCCCATCAAGCTGAAAATTCTGAAGTAATAAATCGGAAGGTTTCTCAGGAGATGTTTGATGGTATCATTCGTGAAGTAGTTGAAGAAATTGGAGTTCCTTCTCATTCTCTGGTCGAGTTGCTAGAATTTCTATTTACTTTACTTATGGGTAGAAAGCTTTATTGATTTTGAATATGAAAATTCTCTCGCTGAAAGCTTAATGGGTAGCCTATGAGTTTACTCAACAAATGTTCAATGTTTTCCTTGCTTTATATAGATTAAATTAGGTTCTAGGCATAATTGATTAACCTGCTGGTGTAGATACATAATTGTTTCAATAATTGTTTCAACAGTAAATTATTTATTGCATTGCATCCTTTATTTAGTACCGATATCCATTCTCCAGATTTTATCTTATGGCACTAATCCCCTTTTAATGTAACACCCAACCATCCTTTGTTTTATTAACAATTAACTGTTACGCTGAAGCTTGGAGATGCATCTTATATGCTATTGTGTAGCTGGATGCTGATCCTTTTTATGTTATATAATTCTTGCTTTAATTGGCACATTTCCTTAGTCAAATAATTCCTTGTTTAATTACATATTTCTTGCTAAAGTTATTATATGGCCTCTGTATCTGGATTGACGTATTTTCACCGCTTGCAGACCGAGCCTGTCTTCATTGGAATATCCCGTAGAGACTTGAATGTCAGACCAACCGCTTTTTTCTTTGTAAACTGCAACTTGGAGTCAAGTGAAATTCACCAACTGTATTCCAAAGCTCAAGATGGTTATGAATCCACTCAGCTTTATGCAGTTTTAAAGGTTAGATGATGCACATCTATATATATATATATATATGTCTGTACGGATGTATATCCACCAATTCCAATTGTTATTCACATCAATTATTGTTTATATTGCTCTTTAATTTACAGGATGATTTAGCAGAAATGTCACTCAAAATGCCCGGGTGCCACCGGGGTGGACATGCGCTGTATGAGCTGATGATGAACAGAAAAGACATTGGTTGATCTCATTATAAGTTCTGTTACTGAATCTGTTGATGCCAATTAATTGAAGCAATGTTTTGTTCTCATTGAAAGTTCAGTGAAACTTTATAATTATATTACCCATTTCCAAAATCAACATAATGTGGAAAATGCGCACTTAATGGCCCTTTCCTTTGACTTTTATTTTCCTGTTGGCTGTTAAGATAGTGGCTTTATCGACTGATGCTGTTACACTTGTTGCTTCATTAAAAGAACTATAAAATGGATATTATAGTTGTCAATGACTAAATGGTTTATTGGTATACGGGTCGCCGATAGAGTTCTTCACTGAGTGGTGAGACGTCGATTTTCAGTTGAGAGTACATTTTTGGGAGATGTGAGCGGTGGTTGTGTGCGGGTGGTCCCAACGTCCATGTGTGTTGGGTCCTGTCTCTACTTATTTTACCGAGGTTTGTGCACGTCTCTGACGATTTAGTAGGGTCTTCGGGTTGTCTATTCTTTTTGTAAAAAAAAATAAAAATAAAAAGAGAATATTATAGTTTGTTTGACTTGGTGGTCAAATAGAGCATCTTCTCATTCTAAATAGGATTATGAAAGGTGGCTTTTTTTTTTAAGGTTCTTTGGATTAGTAATTTTATTTTATTATTATTATTATTATTATTTTTAGCACAGTGAACCCACTAGTTGTATCCTTTTGTGTGTGTATGTTTGTTTTGAAGAAGGCTCCCTGAATGGCAGCCTTTGAAGAGAAATATATTCTAACTAAACTCTAACAGCAATCATCTTGAAAAGGACCTTTGTATGAATGAGAAGCTCCATGAAATGTGAATGCAAACGTTGATAATAATTGGGGGGAAAAATTTGAATGCTTGCTTTTGGTGGTTTGACTGTCATGGAAATTTTCATGTCAAATATTTTAAATTAAAAAAATATTTTTCAGAGTTTGTTAATAGTAATTGATAAATTTAGACACCAGCTAATTTATTAATAAAATAATGATAATAATGGAGGCTAAAAAAATAGGAAAAAATATTGTCAGTCTATAATGACTTGGTGCTCGTATAATCATATAAAACCTTAAAAAATTAGTATATATATATATATTAGAAACAATAATTAAATTGAGCCATTCTCTTTCTCTAAATTCATTAATAATGCATCATAGTATTGAAAACTAAATAAAATGGGCCATACTAGAGGTGCAAGATGGGCCGGCCCGGCCCGGCACGGCCCGGGCACGGTGCGGCCCGAGCATCATGACGTGCTCGGGCCACCCGGCCCGACTTGCAGATCGTGCGGGCCGGCACGGCCCACCGTACAAAGGGGGTCGGCCCGAGCCGTGCACCGCCAGGCCACTGGGTGAGCCGTGCTGCAGCCCTGGCCGACCCGCTTTTTATATTAAATTATTTAAATTCTTTAAAAAAATATTGTAAAAAAATTGTAAAAAAAATACTTTAAAAAAATACTAAAAAAATATGGAATTTTTTTAAAAAAATCTAAATATCATAAAATATAAGTTTCTTGATTGTAAAAAAATATACAACACATAAAGACTATAGAAAAAAATAATTAAAAAAATATGCAAAAAAATTTTTAATTTACATGAATACAAAAAAAGATAAACTTTTTTTAAATTTAACATAATATTAGAAAATAAAATTACATAGAAAAAAAATAGAGATAAACTAAAAAAATAAATTACAAATAGATATAGGGAAAAAAATTGCCATTTATTTAAAAACTATGAGGACAACTTAGAAAAATTACAAACTTCGAAACAATTTAGAAAATTACAAACTTCGAAAACAATTTAGAAAATTACAAACTTCAAACTTCATTTGATTAATCTATTTCTTCATCAATACGGGTTGAAGTTGAATGCTCGGATGGTGTAAGGCCCTCTCCGGTATCATTTTCTTCTTCATGTATTTGTTGTTCTTGTAACCTATCTTCTGCTTCTAACCAATCCTTCAAACATATGCACATTTGCACTGTTTCTTGGTTCATGCGGCTCCTCTTATCATCGAGTACCCTTTTTCCTGCACTAAAACAAGACTCCGACGCTACTGTAGACATCGGTGGAGTTAGTAGATCACGTGCCATGGCGGCTAGCACGGGATAGTTAGATTGATGAAACACTTGAGCCGGATTTGATAAACTTCAAATCTTGAACTTGAAGAGATTAGAACAAGAATGAGTAATTTGGTGTGGAGAAATATGTAAGTGTTTGAGGGTATTTATAGGTTATTTAAATTTTTCTAATTCCCAAAATACCCTTGTAAACTAGCCGTTTATTGTTGTTAAAAAGGGTAAAAAAGTAATTATATTTTAAAGTCTAAAATAGCCTTAAAAACTAGCCGTTTTATAGTTGTTAAAGGGGCTACAAATGTCATTTTCTAATATTTAAATTAGTTGGGGAAACAAATACAAAAAAATAAAAAAACAGGGCGGGCCGTGCCTGCAGCCATAGCAACTAGTGGCGGGCCGTCTTTGGGCTGGCCCAGCGTGCTGGGCCAGCCCGGCCCAGGCGGGCCACGGGCCGTGCCGGCCCGCGGGCCACAAAGTGGCTGGCACGCCCGGAGATATGGGCAGTGCCGACCGGCTCAGCATCGTAGGCTGGCCGTGCCGAGCCGTGCACGCCCAACTCGTCTTGGGCCGTGCGAGCTTTCGGGCCGGCACGGCCCAGTTTGCACCTCTAGGCCATACCCTCTGGTCTGACGTAGACGTTGGTGGTGCCTCGTCAACCTTCCTTGACTTCCCTTCTCTCTCTTTCTCTATATCTCTCTAAATCCAAAGAGTCCATCAAAATCCAACAATGTTGTCTGTGTGTTAGGTAACCATTGAATCAGTTTCTCTTGTCCTTTGTCATTGTTTTCATCTCATTTGATAAAAACATGAGTTTCAAACCTTCTTCAGAGGACTTATAAATGCATGTCAACTCCTCCATACATGTCTGCCTTTGTTTTGAGCTTTAATGGCTTTTCATCATCATTTTTTATGGAAAATGGATCATTGGTTCATTGTTTTTTTGGAGGGAGGAGGTCCCAGTCCCACAATTCAGCAGGTTTGGATCTTGAAAATCAATGAAAGATATGATCTTGATGTCTGTTTTTTTTGGACATTTCTAATTTTTGTTTTAATTTCCAAAAAAGAAAAAGAAATTTATAATGTTTGAATGGTTTTGGAGTTATTTAGGGCATCTCCAACCCATCGTCAAATGTGACGTTCTGGGTTGGATTTAGCGCCCAAAATCTCCAACCATGCGCTATTTTGGGCGCCAAAATGAGAATTTGCTACAGTGGCGCGCAGGATATTGCGCGTCACTGTAGCAACGTTATTTTACTTTTCATTTTATTTTTTATTTCTGTTTTTAATTTCAGTTTTGATTTTCAGTTTTTTTAATTCTTTTTTAATTTTATTTTTAATTTTGCTTTTAATTTTTTCAGTTTTTTTATTTTTCAGTTTTAATTTCAGTTTTTACTCTACATTTCTATGAACATTTGTCGATCAGTATTAGTCTTCTCTAACATCTCCATAATCTTAGAGTTATCATCTTTTAGACGACTAAGAGAAGTTGCCACTTCGTCATCCATTTTTTTCTTTAGTTTGGCTTTCTTCTGTCCGATTGGGAGGTCAGAAGGTGAGCCACCAACACTATCGTTTAAGTTAAGAGAAAATTGAGAAAGTACAGTAGATTCTGGTGGTTGCGATTCTGGCATGGGATTTTTAGATTCTGATGATAAATAGTCAAATGCATGCTTTCGAGAAATTTGTCTAGATGTCATGACATTATCTTTAAATTTCTCAAAGTTCCTCACAATGTGCCACACATGATCAAACTTAAACCCTTTCTTGTAGTTAGGATCATCCAAAAGCATCCTCTTTGCTCGATTCATCTATAAATGATTTCAGAGTTATGTATTTGTAAAAATATAAACTTGTGATCTTTGGATATGGTATGCTTATTTTGGTATGACAGGCACCAACAATGACATAAACGTTTTGGAGTCTTCTAATTTGCTCTCCAACCTAGCACAAGGTATTGCTCCTCCTGCTCATTATATTTAATAAGTATTTATAATAATTATAAAAATTAAAATCATATTTTAAATAATTCAATGGTTAAAAGTGGAAAAGATTTAAAGATGATTAAATTTGTGGATAGTATGAATATATAAATTGTGAAATAAAAAAGAATATTTTTAGAATATTCTATTTTAGAGTTAAAAATAGAGATGATGGTTGGAGAAACTTTCACTGTAGAAGTTGTATTTTTGAGTACTGAAGCGCTAAATATAGAGTTTTGGGTTGGAGATGGCCTTATGCTTTATGTTGATGATAATATATTATGGGTTGTGTATGGTGGCAAGGTTCCATGTGAGTGCTCTATTTGTTTGCTTTTGCCCTCTTTTGTTTGGATGTTGTTGTGGAAGCCATAACATACTTTTGTTAGCTTGCTGTAATGCGGCTCCATTTTTTGAGTTTGAGGAAGTGGGCAGCAGTGCAATAGAATCCCTCCTTTTTTGCCTTTATCCTTTTCTTCTTTTGATTTTTATTTGATGTAAGATTGGAAAGAGATGAAAAAGGCTTTTGAAAATCAAAGTGGTGGATTCTGATCTATGACTATAACAGTGTAGATTATTCCATTTTCCAAAAAATGTTTGCTTTTCTTCATTTAGTGGTTTAGATTTCTGAGATTTGTGTTGAGGAATCTGTGACTTGGAATAGCATGTTGCAGGGTCGGCATCTTGTTTATGTTTGGAGTTTGTGAATGAATAAAAGAGAAGGTTCATTTCTGTATTTTTGTTGTTTAGCTTTGCTTTGCTTGGCTTTGGAGGTGCTTGATTAATTTCCTGTCAAAGATGAGATTGTGATTTTCAACAAGAGATTGGTGATCTGAATCTGTGAAAAGCAATAATGGATTTTCCGATAGGACAGCAAAGTTTTCATCAGAAAAAGATGACGAAGCAGTTGACGGGAAAGCGGGATGATATGCCACTGCATTTTGCTGCAAGGTCAGGAAATTTAGCTACCTTCAAAGAGGCACTCTCCGGGAAATGCCTGGAGGAATTGGCCGAATTGTTGTCTAAGCAGAATCATGCCGGAGAAAAGCCGTTATATGTTGCTGCTGAGTATGGCTATGTTGATGTAGTTGCCGAAATAATCAAATTCCATGATGTTGCAATTGCAAGCATGAGGGCCAAGAATGGCTATGATGCTCTACATATAGCAGCAAGAGAAGGCGATGTAGGTACATATAGAATACGAGCTCCGTTGTCTAACTTACTGCCTTTTTTTTTTCTAAGCACATGCTTTTGTTCATTCATGGAATTGATACTCTATACGTATTTTTCATGTCTGCAATCTAATCTTTTGATTACAGTCTTCACCAACTTTGACCGTCATAGCACTTGGGAAGCCACCGGTGACCTAGCTTCGGAGAGGAATACTTCAAAACGTTGAACTACCATCAAGGCCAATCATCACGAATTCAAGGGGATTTTTCTCTATGATTTACATTTCTATTCATTGTATTTATCTTTGTTTTGTAACTTGCTCCATGGAGGGCTAAACCCTAGTAGGTATTTGGGCATGTGAACCCTAGGATCTTGTCTTTTTGTATTGATTTGCTTTATAGTTCAATTTAATCTGAGTTGATTTCAGTTTTAATCTTGTTTTCCCATTGCTTGCATGCTTTATTGATCCTTGTGGTTGATTGTATATGCATGATTTGTTACTTTGATGAGAGAGAGCTCTCCATTAAAGTTAGAACTCCAAGGTTTAAGAGGGTTGAGAGGGTGAGTCATGAGATAGTGGAGTGTCCTCTTTCCCTTCCGATTGAGTGTTTCCTATCTCCATATTCCTTAGACTCTATGCAACCATATTTGGTGTGAGGCGTGAGATTGAGAGATTTCTCCACCGGGACCTTGTAGGGGGTTAGGGATTCTTCGGCGGGAAATAGGATTGGATCTATTTTTAGGAATCAGTTTCACTTTTAGGTATCCCTAGAGCTCATTGCGGTCATATGGGGTGTGAGGTGTTGAGATTGAGCGATTTCTCCACCGGGACTTTGTAGGGGCTAGTACCGGTGGCTTGGAGGCAAGGGCCAGTTGTTCTTGGATTACTTCGACTCATTAGACTCGGTTTAGAAGCATTTAGTGAATCTTGAGCTTCATGTTAGATCCTAGGGGGAGCATTGCCCGGGTACCTCATCTTTATTGATTGAGATCTCCCTCTATTTTACAAATGCATATTCGTCTCCAGTATTCATGTCTTCGCACATTAGATTACCACTCCATCCCATTTATCATTAGGCTAGATAACAGAGAAGCAGTTAGTACTAGTAACCCCGTTCCCTATGGATTCGACTACCCAACTGACCGGGTATTTTATTACTTCGACACCAGTGCACTTGCGGTTCACACACAATTCAGATGCATGTCACCGATTCTAGTTTGGCGAAGATTGTGGGGAGCAATGGCAAGACAGCTCTGCATGCTACAGCCAGAAATGGTCATGTCGAAGTAGTGAAAGCTCTTCTTAGCAAAGATCCTAGAATTGCAACCTGAAACGATAAGAATGGGTAGACTGCACTCCATATGGCAGTTAAGCGAACAAATCTAGAGATTGTTGATGAGCTTATAAATTGCGAACCGGCTTTGATCAACTTGTAAGACACGAAAGGCAATACGGCGTTGCATTTAGCAAGTCGTGCTCAGGTGAACAACATTTGTTATTCTTCTCAACATTTCTCTTATTTATTAACATTGTTGTCTGAACTCAAAACATGATTTTTGGTAACATTTTGGTAGGCAGTGAAAAGCAACTTAAACAACACTTGGTTGATTACTTATTACAATTGTCGATAAAATTCAGATAGTGAAGAAACTTCTTTCACTCAAAGAGGTGAACGTCAAAGTCATCAATAGATCCGGAGAAACAACACTAGACACCTCTGAGAAGACAAGGAATTTAGATATAGTCCCGATCTTAGTCGAGCATGGTGTGCAGAGTGCGAGGAGGATTATACCGGTGAATCCTGCTTGTAAACTAAAACAAACAGTGAGTGACATCAAACATGAAGTTCATTCACAACTTGAACACAGTAGACATACACGAAAACGTGTTCAAGGCATTGCCAAGAGGATAAATAAGCTCCACACTGAAGGCCTAAACAATGCAATCAACTCAATCACCATGGTTGTTGTCCTCATTGCCATTGTTGCATTTGCAGCAATCTTCACTGTCCCAGGAGAGTACGTCGAAGATTCAAACAATTTAGCACTTGGAACATCCATAGGAGAAGCCAACATTGCATGACAAACACCATTCATGATATTCTTTGTATTTCGGAGCTATCTCAGCCAATTGAGGGATAATCTGTACACAATGATCTAAGCTATCCTAGCTAATTGCCGACAAGTCTGGTTCTTTAAGGACTGAGTTGTACTGGGAAAACAGCATAAGTCAAGTCTCTAGGTACACATAATTTTATTTGTGGACATCTGGACTTTAATCCCACCACCTTTCAAAATGGTGTTTTATACAACATCATTGATGATGTGGCACCACATTGTCTAAGGCTGAAACACTAGAAAGAGCTAATTAGTGCTCAGCGCGACTGGCAGACAAATTGTGAATATGGTAAACTGGTTCAAATTAAAGGTGGAATCTCATCCATTATCATCTATAATTCGGGACCTGATTCTAGTTATAAAGAATATCTAGATAGACTAGACAATGTCTCTTTATGTGACTGGACACTAAAAAATGCAAAATTTGAATTCATAGAAGATCTTCTCTATCACACACCAGACAACACTGATAGTAATGGTCATATTTCTTCCATCTAATTGTTCTTGTTGGCTCTAGATCTTTTTTCCTTTATTCTCCATGGATTATCGGACTGGCGACCTTATCACGGAGGCCAAAGCTAATACTAGGGTATTTTTCTGGGAGATAACCAATACATTGTATTTCCGTGTGAAGGAGCATATTGACCATTCGTTTCACCACTACTAGGACTGCATAACCATTAAAGTACATTTCAACTACAATCTCCGGCGGTCCTTGCGCTTACACAAGTGTTGGCTGTTCTTCACCATTTGGACATTCCTACACCCTTTGAGTGATAGTTTTCTTCATGTATTCTGTTGTAATGTTATGAACTTTTTACATAGTTTCAGTGTTATTTCAATTAATTCTGTCATTAGATCTGTTGTTCATTTTGTGCCAGGTTTGATCGTTATATCATTGATGTACAGAATTCCGCACATGTTTAGTTTGATTTATTTTAACTTGGATTAAATGTTTGGTTCTATATTATTTGACATTTTTTCATTCCATGTATACCATTATATACGAATATATACGACAACATATTACTATTTTATTATACTTACTCCTACTAACATTACATACCACAAACATACTTAATAACAGATATTTTTTTAAATAACATAACTTCACTCCTTCCTCTCTCATTCACCATCTGGTTGAAACATCTCCTTTTGATGTACCAATACAACCTAATTCCTCCATTTTCATATTTTTAATACCACCTTTTTCTACGACCATATATGCTTCGATGACATCTGCCTCCTGGTCACTTGTACGTGTTGCTACTCGGAGCATATGGTTGATTGTTTCTTCTTGTTTCTATAAGGCGTTGGCGTATTCCAACCATGGCTGTGGATTTTCTGTAAGGCATTGGTGTTAAGTAACAATTAATACAGGTCTTCAAATTGATGTCAGTTTATACTTTGTTTCCTTTTTCTTCTTTTCCTATTTTTTCTCCTTGGCATATACCCATCTTACGTCTTTAAAATGACTGACCATTTAACCTTGCGGCCTCTTTAATAAGAACTAGATTAAAGACCAGGGTTAACGTTGCAGGTTTAATATATCCAAAAAAAATATTGCGAAGATAGTATAAATTTTTTTTTTTAGAAAAATATTGTTAATGTTATTTTTTAAAATTATTTTCAGTATGGGAAGTATATTTGCAAGATGTGTAGGATTTGGAAATATATTACTGGCGTATGTTATATTGTTTATTGAATGATGAAAATGACTTCATTTAAATATTTTGGTAATAAAAAAATTTCAATATTAATTTTTCTACTTGGGTTTTTTCTTCTTTGCTGTAATAAGTTTATTTATGTATATCTTTATTTAGTTTAAAATAGTTGAGAATTTTCACATTCAGATCAAGATTTCTTGTGATTGTATACAGAAATTAAATTTTGTTGTTCATATATATTCAAAATATAGTACTTTTGTATATTAACACAAATTTTCACTTTTGTGCATATTTTTTGAATTCATGTAAGAATTTTGTTTCTTAGGTTTGTTTGTAAATTAGATTCGCATAGAATGATAGAAGGATAATGAAAAGGATCTTCATGCTCAAGAAGGGAAATGTCTAAAATGGAGATGATTATGCTAACTCTATTCCTATATATATATATATATATATATTTATAATTTATACATGGAATGCATTCCTTTGGAATATTCACAATATTCACACATATTACTATTCATATGAATTTGTAGAATAAATATAGGTTAATATGTATGCATTGTCTTTCTTTTGACAAATTGATAGGTAAGTTATAATGTAGTAAATGTTATTAGGAAGTAGATAGGTATATATCGTTAATAGTTTTTGGCAAATATAGAGAACTAAGAGTTATATATATATATATATATAGTATTAGATATAAAGAAACAAATCGAATTTATTTAGATTTTTTGTTATTTAAGAGCAAAGCTGTCATTAAGATAGCATTATGCAAGGTCCTCATGCTCCCAATTTAGTTTTGTTGCAACTTGTTCATGTTGTTGGAAATATTCCTGTAATCATAATTCAATAACAAATAATCAATAATAATTATTGAAATAGAACATTTAGTAAATAGTACTCAAAATTTGCTAATTATTACTTCGAGTTTCGAAATCAATTCCTTCGCATTTGAAGCATAGATGATGATCTGCCCTGCAGTTGGTTGATGAACCCTTTCTGTAGAACTTGGTTAATGAATGAAAGTAGTGAGATATAGTATCTGTCAACGTTTAGCAAATCAATCTGAAACAAAGCATAAGTTAGTTATCTTTTTTTTGTTTTATAATTTCAGGTGTGTGTATATAGAGCATTGAGATCAAATCACTTGTTTGTTATGTATGCCTAATTATGCCTAACTAATCACTTTAAAAAGCTCTTCAAGAGTTCCATAACCTCCTAAAACAATACTTAAATGAGTGTTTTTGCCATTTTCAGTTATTTACTGGAAGAAAGTAGATATAATGATCAATGAGAGGATTTGTGAATTTTAAGTATAATGAGTGATAAAAGAGTGCTAACAAAATTAAAGTATTTTTACAATGCTATTTTTTTAACAGAAGATTTGTGGTCTATGGTAAGCATTAGCAAGCTTTGTTCCGGGATGTTTCATGAAAATTTAAAAGTAGCTAATTTATGCTTATTTTAAGTGATCCAAATGAGAAAAGTATCTTTCTTTCTATTCTATTTCTCATTGAAAGTTTGAATGGCAAGCATTAATATATATTCGTTATAAAAACCAAAAAGAAAATGAGTTTTCATTATATGTAATATTGAGTGATAATAAATGCAGTTTACATAATAACTTGGCAAAGCAATAAAAGGCATCAGGATGCCTACCCATCTCTACTTTCCTATGGTGCATGTCTATAACTAGTTTCACTTCTCCGATAGTGGCACCAATGATCTAAAAATCAAACGGGAAAATGGAAAATAAAATAAAAACATAGTATTATAGCATATGTTTTGATATATGTGGAGAAATGCAGAGATATGTTTTTTAATTAGAGGGCATTAAAAAATGTACACATCCAAAAGAGGGGAAACAAATGAAATAATTTATTTTCATACCTCTCTACCCATTAGAGCCTTTGGAAAGGCACTAAATACATAGATAAAAGATTTTGTTAATAACATTAGAAGATTTTCATTAAATAAATGGAGGTAATATATATATATATATATATTTGGAAAAAAAAATGTTTGGGGAAAAAAGGGACCATACCCTAGAACATTCCTACCACCATCAAATACAGTTTGAGAAATCAAATTACTTAATCCAATACTCCCTCCTCCATGTACCAAATCAATGTTCTTCACCACATGAAAATGGCACCATTTACTAATATATTTCAATGGTGTTCAATAATTTACTTATGTTTCAAGAAAAAGAACTGAGAGAGAAAAAAAAGGGATAAGAATAATTTAAAGATAAATGACAATACATAAACAGATAGGAACAAAATCAGTTCTTTGCCAAGATTAAAAGCAGTATCTTGGTAACTTTTTTTCTTTCCTGCACTATTACAGCAAAAAAGCAAAGCCTCTTAAACTTGGACACAGTGCTTCCCCTTTCTTCCTCCCTTTTCTTTTCAGTTTATCTTTGGTTGGGTTGAAATATTGGAAATTTGAATCGATATCGTAAATCTACTGTGGAGAATACTGTTTGGCTTTATAGAGAATAAATCAATACTTGTGTGTTACCAAAGGCCTCAGTTTGTTGTGGATTGTGGATTGTGAATTGTGAATTGTTAAAATAATTAAG